>NC_026001.2:75659998-75702208 GCF_000442705.2 Elaeis guineensis | reverse complement strand
ATTCATAGTGAGGCTACATAGTTTGATTGCACATTTTTTTGATCTCTAGCCATATGGGTTCTTACTGTGTATGTTGGCTATGTAGGTTTAGGTTCGCTGTTTGGAGTAGGATACATCTAGACGGAATCTATCGATCTTGATAGAAAAGGAGAAGTCCTATGCGATTCGTAAGACTGAGTTTAGAAAATCTTTGGTCAGAGTAAGTATGAATACTGAAAAAGAATTTTCATAAGATTCACAAATGAACTCGAGTCGAGCCAATCTAGCATATGACTGATGATGGGGTTTGATGAGTTCTCCATGATCTCCGTCCAGTCGGGATTCTCGGTAGAGGGATGTATCACATGATAACTGTACCTAGGGGTTCACTTTTTTTTCTATTGGATTGTCATTGCATGTTGCTAGATATTACTGGTAGATCGTGAGAACTCATTAAGATCATTTTCGGATCAACAATCTTTATTGAGGTGAGTTGGAATCATTTCAGCCCATCGAAAAGAGTTTCGATGATACTGTGATAGAGATCACGGTATGTCTCACTACCAGACAGAATAGAATCTAAGAGGTCATACATAAAAAAAGCTTGATCTGATCAATAGCTTGGATTATATTTGAATTATTAATTGGATTGATAGTTTGAATTTTAGAAACTGCTAATTTGTAAGCGTTACAGTTTTGACAGCTGCTAATTGTTAGTGCAGGAATTTAATTATAAGTGTTGTAATTTTTTTAGAGCTGATTAAATTATGAATTAAGTCTTAATTAATTTAAATTAAATTATATTTAATTAAATTTAATTAAATTTAATATTAATTAGGTTCAATTATCCAAATCAGATTTAGATTTCAAGCCTGATTGGATCAGGCTTGACAACCTTTTCGAATTCGGTTGGTTTCAGACTCGATTTGAATCCGATTGAGGCTCTATTTGAACCAGATGAACTATGATTTGGAGAGCTCAATTTCTTTGAGACTCTTTCTTAAGAAATCATACCAAAAGAAGAAGTGGGGTGTTATTTTTCTCGTTCTTCTTTTTTTATGTGCATGAAAGGAGAGGGGGCATCAATAGTTGGTGCCCCGCCTTATCTAGAAGTTTTTTTCATCAAAATTTTTTTCCATTTTAATTTGATTCAAAATAGGATAGAAATCTTTTTGATTGAGATGTAGAAGTATTTTTTTGTGTGAAAAAAAAATGAAGAATGTTGGGATGTGCGCTAATTGTGAGAAAGATTTCTTTCTTACAATACATCCTTATCTCAAAGCCCTTTCTACCCTTTGATTTGTTTTGAACGGCTTAGATCAAATGAGATTTGATCTCTAGGGTGTTAAGAAAGGTTTTGGGGTGTGAGATATGGTGTGGTATGTGCAAAAACTAAAAGGAGGAGAGATGGCGTGCGCTACAGAGATGACGCTCTTCTTTCTTACATCAAAATTCTTCCCAACGCCTCCTCCTCCCTTCTTCCCTTTCATCCTCCACGTCAAGATCTGATAGAGATCAGATCTAAGAGAGAAAATGAGAGAGAAGAAAAGAAGAAGAAGGGTTCTTCTTCTCTTCATGGTGATCTGGTTCAGATCCCATCAGATCTGTGCGAAAGAGTTCGCGCAGTGATTTGCTTCTTTAAGATCTGAAAGAAGAGATCAAGATCCATGGATGAGGAGTGAGATCTGCAAGGTGCTAGCACACTGATAATCTCAATGCTCCGATCAGATGGCTCCATGTGGATACCAGCAGAGGTCAGATGCATGCACAACTACGATTAGAACCCGAGACATCCGCAGGATCCGAGATATGGAGATTCGATATCCATTTTATTTTTCTAACAGTTTATTTTTTTATTTTAGATATCAAATCATGGGTATATGTTCGTATCAAGATTTTTACTATGATTTTTAAATCTGATTTGGTACGTGAATAAATTAAAATTATTTTAATTTATTTATTTTCACTGCGTAGATGTCTAGAAAAAATTTTGAATTACACGTACGAAACTGTAGCATTATCTAACAAGTATATCTTACATCACTAAAAAAGAAAATTGTTCAACTCATCAAGATCATATCTTAATTGATGATGCCTTCAACACAAGCACCAGTAACTCCTGCTAGAAAGTTATCTCCAACATCTAAAAATCAGGATCTATTATCTAGCAAGGAAGACCAAAGCAGGAAACTATTTTCAAACAAAGCTAAATAGTTGTGAGATGGGGAAGCAGTTATTTTTTCATCTTTAGTTTTGATTTAGTTGGAGTTAAATTATCTAAATAAGGAGAGCTCTGAACCAGGTGGATCATCAAACTCGATATGGATCATTTGGGCCACTAGAAGTATTCAAAAGAATCATCGGACTCGATAAGGATCACTTTGGCCATAATAAATAAGAATCAATATGGAATACATTGATCACTATGAGTATCTAAGAAGATCATCAAACTTGATATGGATTATTTTGACAATTACAAGTAGGACTCGATGTAGATTATGTTGGCTACTACGAGTATCCTGGAGGATCACTAGATTAGATGTGGACCATTTTCACTAATACAAGCAAGGCCAGATAGAGTCCGGAGTAAAATCTACCATATTAGAAAGCTGAATGGCATGCCAAACTTCAGGAGGCTGTAATTTGGTTATACAATGTCTAATTGAGATGATCTTTCTTTCTTCAGATTAGATATCTTTTTGAGATTTACAATTTTATACCAGCCCCTAGAGGGTTAAATCAGATTAAACTTCTATTATTTGGGCCTTGAAATAGGCAGATCAAATGAAAAATTTTTTTTGAAAAATAATTTTGACTTGAGATTATTTTAAATCCATGAAGAATTAGGTAGAATGATAGAAGGTAAAATTGATATAGCAATCAGAATTTATTTTCTTAGAGTTTCAATTTTTTTTCATGATTTTTATATTTATCATATTTTTTTAGAGACTTAGTCATATTTGAACTAAGAAGAGGAATCGGATCCAAATTATCTAACAGTGGACGTCCTTCTAGAAGATAAGAAAAAGAATCTAATCCAAATTATATAAGAACAGACCTTATCATTATAAATAAGGACTATGTATCTTAGCTTATTTGTGTGTGGAGAAATAATTAATGAAAGAAAAAGGGACTCAAGTCCTACTTTCATAATTCTTTCATCATCTTTTAATTTTTATTGAG
Source organism: Elaeis guineensis (assembly GCF_000442705.2). Lineage (NCBI taxonomy): Eukaryota > Viridiplantae > Streptophyta > Magnoliopsida > Arecales > Arecaceae > Elaeis > Elaeis guineensis. The sequence continues at coordinate 75,699,046 of NC_026001.2, read as the reverse complement.
AGATTAGAGTTGAGCAGGCTGAAAAAAAATCTTCCTTCTCCCTAATCGGATCGGTATGATTTGAAAGTGAGAGAAGGCTCATATAGTGGAATTCCTTAGGTCCAAATATCTAGACAAACATCTCTCAAATTTCAAATCCACAATGTAAGCATAACAAATGTGATGCTAAGCTATTGTGGAATTCATGATGTATCTAATTCAATCACAATCTCTATCTAACACCGATGACATTTGTGAAACTGAGGAACTATGATTAGTACTATTAGAAAATGGGTACCCATGTAGGTTAAATCCAAGCAATGTCATGTTCAATTTTAGGGTTCATGCATAAGATACACATATTATTCTTTTTTTCTTTTTTTGAGTAATAATTAAGTCACTTCACCCAACTTTATTAGTAGGAAGGAAATATTTACAAACTTATGGTAATATGAGTTGTAAGTATAAAAGAGGAGAGATTTCTTGAAGAGAAGTTGGTTATATAATGGGAGATATAGGCTTGAGAGTATTATATGGCTGTCCAAGGTTTTTTTTGTGCATAGGTTGCCCTAAAGTTTGATATAGGATAATAGTTTTGATTTCTACTCTAAATCTAACCCTGAAATTCTTCTTGGGAACCTACTACTATATATAGAAATCACTATCTAACTTGTGACATGATCTAAGAAATACTGGTCTAAAATATACATGTGTCTATGCTTAAACTTGGACATATGCAATTCCATTGAGCTATGAACTATTTTAATATGATTATTGATGTCTCGACATGCATGTGGCTAACTTTATTACCAATGAAACATGAAAATTTTATGCTTTGTCATAGGTTTCTGGACAAGTTTCAATCTGTGAGATATCTATCAAAGCTCTTTTTACAATATAACAAAATCTAGTCAATATATGCATATTCTGTATAAATCAATAAACTAATAATATTTTGAAAAAATTGAAAATTATTGGTTTGTTTTCTATTCAAAATCATAGTCTCAGAAAACTCATAAATTCCATATAAATCATTATTTGTTTATCTCCTTTTAAAAATAATATTATTTTAATAAAATATTCAGAAAAGGGAGATCATTACTTATTTATTATATTTGCATTAGTCAAGTGGACTAGACCTAGCTCTCTATTAATAATCAAAAGTAGTTCCCTTACCCTTGTAAATATTGTGTAGAAGGATAAGCAAGTCCCTCATGCCCGAAATCCTATCATACAAATTCCATCAATTGTAATAGGGTTAATTAAAGTTTTCGAACCATGAAATTTCAACTCGATGGTATTTTCATAATGAAGTCATTATCTCTCTATCCATAGTCCTTTCATCCACTAAACTATTGGTTAATCATAATCAACTTTTTTGACATATTAAGTACATTATTCCATGTCTCTTTGACTTATGATGAAAAAAGTAAATCATAATTAGACAATTTATTTGGTTTTATGGAATAAAAAATGACTTCCAACATTTTTTTTGACTGACACAAGGCATAGATTGTTCTTAGCTTAGCACAAAACCAATAGAAAATATAATTTTCTAGTGTATTATCCCTTGCTGATCAGGGCAACATCAACATCTACTGAGTTTTAGTTATAGTGAATTTGAGGCCATCCTAATTTAACTTGTGTCAAAGCACTTAAGCTATCACCAACCTCCTATGTGGAAGTTCTAAGTGCATTAAATCAAGACCAAGATCATCATGGCCAAATCTTCACATAACTTAGTACTAGGTGCTGGCCTTAGCAGACCTACTAATCCAATATGTTTTGGTTGAGTCAAATCCAAATATTAGGATACATTTAAGGTCAAATCCAATGTTTTGAAATTTAATCTAGCTAAGAAATGATTGGTTTTGCTTCGAGTCAGAAGTCTAGCCTTCGTGTTCTCATATGATCCAATAGGGAGGGAAGGTTCATTGAGTGGAACAATGTAGGTCTAAATAATTAGAAAAACACCTCTGTTTCAAATCCATAATGTCATCTCCAAGGGTAAGAGATGCAACACTAGGTTACTCTTGAGTTCATGATCTATTTAACCTATTTACAAACCTAATCTAATATAGAGGATATTTGTGAAACTAAGGATCTACTATTAGCTCTATTAGAGGAGTGCTTGTGTGTCATTTTTTTTTAATCCAAGTGCTCAATATTTTGTGTTCATACTTAATTAGGTAAATATTATCTAAATTCTAATGCTCCTCAGAAGCATTTTATGCCAATGCTCCATCTAAGTCAACAAAGTCTTAAATGAAGTCTTTTTTCTTTTTTTTCCAATCATCAGATGTCTCTGAGGAGATAAGTCCAAAACAAAGTTGAAAGCAATTACACAAATGAAAACTTTCCTACATACTTGCATGCTAACTATCAAAGGATTTTATGGATCAAACTATTTATACATTGGACAAATAATTATATATATTATATGTATATCTCATGGTGTATGTAATACCCTGATTTTTTTTTTAACTTTGAGGAAGTCCCACTTAGTTGGGTAGAGTGGGGAGACATGTGAGTCTCCTCTAATATTGCCACCTATCATATTACTTACCTTTTCCTTAGGCTATGTTCTCTCCCTCTCCCCCTCTCTCCCTCTCATCTGATCTCTTTCTCAAGTTGCTCTTTCCCTAGCTTCTCCAATTCTCGTACATGGCACCCTTCTGTCACACCTCTATCCATCTTTTTTTCTCTCTTTTTTTCTTCTTACTATCCTCTATCGTACTTGATGGGAATGTAATGGTAATGTGAATCTAGCATCCTAGATCACTTGAGAATCTTTATCTCCTCTCTCTCTCTCTCTCTCTCTCTCTCACAAGCATGCACCCTCGAGGGCCTCAACAAGTCTTCATATTGTAGGAAAGAAAAAAGAAAATTAGGGTGTAGTTTTTAGTAGAAAATTATAATAGTATGATTTCTATTTTGGATATTAAGAAATGAAATCTGATTTAAATTTCTATGATTTAGTTTTTTGAATATCTGTATTATCATTTTAAGATTTTTGATTAATGGTAGATATGTATTTCTTAGAGGAGGCAACTCAAAGGCAGGGGTGAATTGGATTTTTTAAAAATAAATTTTATAACTTGTACTCAAAAGTAATTTGAGAACTGTTTGTGGAGTTCTTAATAAAAAATAAATATATAATAAAAATTAAAAAATAAATAAAATAATATAATCATAAATACATAAAATTTTATAGTGGTTCGAAGCTAAACTCAGCATGTATATCCATTCCTCAAATAAATTCACTTAAAAATTTCAACTATAATCTCTTAAGATTATAGTCTAATTATTTTCTTAGATTTATAATCCAATTGATTTTAATGAGATCACCAATCACAACCTTATAACTAATTATTTTATCTAGAACTCACAATCAATCCTGATTGGTCTTTACGGAATTACAGTCTGATTATTTTCTTAGATTTATAATCCAATTGATTTTAATGAGATCACCAATCACAACCTTATAACTAATTATTTTATCTTGAACTCACAATCAATCCTGATTGGTCTTTACGAAAATACCAACCAAAATCTTACAATATCTAACTTTAGACATGACCAACCCCAAGTTTTTTCACTCAAAAAACTTATCACAATAAAATAAATTAAAAAATATAAGAAATTAAGTTTAGAACAATAAAACTCTTTTAAGCTTTTGAAGAAGTCGAGGTAGATGGATTATTGATTACTTAGACTTCTTCCTTGAATGCTTGAGAGGATTGAGGAAAGCTTTAATGCTTTCTCTCAAGAGTAGTTGAATCAAATCAATGTACTCTTCTCCTTTTTCAAGTTGAATAAATATGGGAAGGATTGAATTGAATGCTCTCTTAATTTTTTTCTACTTTCTTAAGTTCAACTCTCTTCCTTGAAGAATATTGCAAGATAAGCTCTCTTAACTTCTTCTCTTGAGTTTCTAAATAAAATCTTCTCATTTAAGATCTAAAAAATATCTATAATTAATACTTTAGCTATTGAAAGATTGAAAATAGCCGTTGGAACCAATTTGAGCATGTTTTGAAAATTTTGAAAAATAAACTGTTATTGTATCAGAAAATTATGAGTTAGCTCATCCAGGCTCTTAGTCGGCTAATCTCTAATTTTGAGTTGGCTAAGTAAAATCTCTGAGACAGTTCAATCATAGATTTTAAATTTTTAACTTTCTATCTGTTCTATCTGCTTAAGACTGATCAACTCAAATCTCTTCTTACTGAGCTAACTTGATAACTTGATTAGCTAATTGATTTTCTAGATCAGCTCAGAAGACTTGTTGATTTATACTACTATTTTGGTCGGCTAAGTTGATCACCAAGTTGGCTCAAGAAGCTTCACCTTCTATCTTCATCTTGAGTCTGAGATTTGGTTGGTTATCCAAAAGTTTGAGTCAACTAAGACCCCACCTTGATAGACTAAAATAAAAGCTGGGTCAGCTAAGGGAGTTGTTATGAATTTTTTTTATTTCTATCTTTCTCTCAAAGTAAGACTGGGTCGGCTAAGCTTTTCACTTAGTCGACTCAATAATATGTCAAGCATGCCAAAATGAATTTTAAATAATTTTTTTTGATCAAAATTATTTTATGCTAGACTTATCTTCTCAAACTTAATTTGTACATATGTAAGCTTGTTGAGAGGTCTTTCTAGACTAGACTTTTTATTGAAAACTTAATTTTTTTGCTTCCAAACATAGGTCTTTAACTTGAGAATATAAATTTTTTTGAGAAAATTTCTTTTTGAATAAATCATCTAAGCATATTAAGAAATCCTATAATCACTCTCAAAAATATCATTAGTAAATATGATTTATACTCAAATACCTTTGATATTATCAAAATCAATAATATAGGGCTAACAATATGTATATATTTTTTGTTGACTAAAAGGAGGCTAATAGCCACTGGGCCACATTAGTCACCAAATTTTATTAAGGAAGAGGGAGACAAGATTATATAGAGCACAGAGAGTTGGAGAAAAAGTTGCATCATTTCAAGGCAAAAAAGAAGAAGAAGAAGAAGAAAGGAGGTGGACTGGAAGAGCTGATAGAGTTGAAAAAACATACTCCTTATCATAGAGGAGCCACAGCATGCAGGAGCCTTGGAGTGGTGTCACAAAAAAAATATGAGTTTGCAGTGTAAGGAGTGACGCAGGACAACTCGGAAGGTTGGGAGAATAGGATGCTCTAATTGACATAGGACAGAAGAAGGAGAGATAAAAAGAGGAGAAGGAAAGTGGAGAAGAAGCCAGAGGGGTAATGCAACCAAAAATTTTATTCTTAAATTTCAATAGTACAAACTTATTTTCACAATTACATTGTACACGATGGGTTTATATCGACCCAAAAACCCTAATAAGAATTTGTATAGAAATAGAAGCTAGAGTCCTCATTAAATTCTAATAGTAAAGCCTACATAGAAATTAAATTCTCTAATTCTCAAATAAAATAAAATTTTTAATTTTTATATTTTTGCCTAACAGAAATATACCTAAATTTCTTATAGGATGGTTCTCAATCAAGGAGACCCTATGGTTGATCACAGATGGCAGTTCCTCCATCATTGTCTCTATCAGTGGGACAAGAATCACCAAGAGGTTACAAAAAACAGGATGCAGGGCAACTTGTCATGCAGAGAGAAAACATTAAGCAGTAACATCGTGTCTAGAAACAGAGAAAAAGGTCTCATCCATGCTCAATTAAAGAGGGGGCTCCTGGTCAATTGATACTTTGATCCGATCCTAAATTTGTGCAAACCTAGAAGAGTCTTGTGATCATAGAGAAGGGAAGGTATAGCTGTTCCTCTCTTTCCAGCAACTCCAAGTGAATGCAGCTATTAGCATAAGAACAACATGATGCATGTCCTTAATTAGAGACCAAGGTTTTTCTCCACTTTGTGAGCAACATTTAGATGAGATCTGACGATTGATCACATCTCAAAGGGAGATAAAGAAAGAGATGATTAACAACTTCTGGCTGTTCAGAGCAATACAGGCAGGCACCAAGATATTTATCCATTCTTTTCAGGATATTGCCTCCAGTATTTCATTTGTCCAAGAGAGCTAGCCAAAAAAGTATTTGATTTTGAGAGGCACCTTGAGATTCCATACAGTGGGAGCAAGATCCCACTTAACACCCCGGATATTTAGAAAAATTAATAGAGATAAGCAGTGGAGAAGTCACATGATGCATTGGGATGCCAAGAAATGCCATCTTGCTGTCTAGGATCCAGCTGAAAATCAGCTAGGAGGGCAGAAAGGTGGTGCATTTCAGCGAAAGCCGTAAGGGAGAGTGAAGGGCCACATCTAAGTTCCAAGAATTTGACTTGCGATTGAAGAAATTGAGACTGTACTGGATTCAATCCTCGAGGCTTGGAAGAGATTAGGAAGGAACACCCGCAGTGGAGTATTGAGAATCTATTTATCTTTCCAAAAAAGCACCAACAAGTCTCAAACCATGGGGCACTGCACTAAGGGAAATTAGGTTCCGATCCATGTAAATGAAGCATTCTCAAGAATTCTGTATTCTAGAGTTCAGTAGATGCACATTGACTATAAATGCTAACATGTACTTGGTTGGGAGCTGTTGGAGCGTCATGGCATCTAATGTCCTGATCATGATCATGGTTGTTTCTGTTACCTAGACCAGGGTTATACCCCTGGCGTGAAAGAAGGATTCACCTTTGCACGTACATTAGGTCACCTACCACTCAAATTCAAAGCACTCTTAAAATGCTCTAAACTCTATCATTCATCCAACTGCACAAATATCAAAGTGACCAGTAGATTATCAGATGGTCGATTCATGTGAAAGAAGGTGAATCATTTTTTTCGTGCAGAAAATGCCATCTCATCTCTCAGTACCTTATATATCCTACTCATTGCACCTTGGAGCACATTATTATGGTCGAAAATGAAAATAATTATCGAGTCGAAAAAAAAACTGTGGGCTACAGGGATGGAGGCCATACAAGTGTGTGGGATTTTGTACTATTTTGCTAAAAATGCAGATAGGAATCTGTAATAAGAGCTATCATTAGATGGAGATGATGATGGTGAGATGTTTTAGAAAATATTGCAGGGAAAAATTCAGTAAGGATCCATCTTTACCCTTTAAGATAAATTTATACTTGCAAGCTTGGTACCATCAAGAAGGAAAGTTTTCAACCAGAGATCCAATAATCCCCCATGCAGTGCATTGGTTCCATATTTGGATGAGAAACTATATGATGCACGAAGAATGTTAATTTAAATCCGTGCCACCTTATCTTTTCTCTTGGTTAAAATGAAAAAATTACACCATTCTAGTATAAATATATCTATAGAAATTACAAAACAAAATATTCAATAATTGAGTTGGTAGATTAGCTATGGAATCCCATAATATAATCTTAATATGGTTGGCTACATGAGATGCCATCCAATCAGCTTGACACAAAATGATTTTTGAACTTGATGTGTACCACTTGGATCATTATAAATAGGGTTGGATAAAGCTCAGGAGCTAAGCCATCATATTGGAAGTCGAGTCGCAAATCAAACTTTAAGAAGTTATAATTTAGTCATACGACATTTGAGTAATATGATTTTTTTGAAATCAAATAACTTTTCAAAATTTACAATGTAGCACCATCTCTCAAAAGATACATAACACCTAGTGATGAAGCCCAAATTCTATATTTAGGCCCAAATTCTATATTTGGGCCTTCCAATGGATCGGTCAAGCTGATTTTTTTTTTTTTGAAAAAAAAATTAACTAAGTATAACTTTTCATATGAGTCCTATTAGAGACTATATACCTTAATTTTATGATGATCTATGAGAGGAAAGAGAGAGCGTAAACCTTTTTTTATGAGTCCTCGGTCCTTGCATTAAAATAAAAAATTTAAAAAAAAGGGGATACCAAATATTAGTATATTTTGTATCAAAGTCAAATTGGCCGTGCTATTTCTTTCTTTAATCCATCCAAGATCTAAAAAAAAAAAAAAATATTATGCGTTTAGGTAGGGATTTTCTACGCCTAACGCGTATACCGCACATCTCATCCATTTTTTTTATTTCCTTGTACTTTTTGCTTGTTCCTTTGAGAAACTTACAATCGAACCGTTGACTTGTTCAATATAACATGAATACTTGTCACTTTTGTTGCGTTTCTTTTCTTCTTAGTCTTTTTCAGTATTTCAATTTATGTTTTTTTTATCCAAATAGCGAAACAAGAGGTGCGGGTAGGAGTTAGGTTTCAAAATTGATATAGCTATATATATAAAAAAAAAGCATCCCTGTCCGAACCTTAATTCTAAGGGATTTTTCTGCAATTCCCTATAGTCTTATTCCGAATTTTAAAAGTTTTTATATAGAGCAGTTAGAGAATGACTTCTGCTCTACTTGCTTATAAGGTGATATGTTTTCCTTTGAAAACTAATAATTGGATGGCAACTGTTGTTATTCAAAATCTGGCTTGATAAGATGGATGGATATGTTATTCTACTTGATGGAGATGGAGAAGCATAACTCAACGCTGAAGTAGTTCCGTAACTATAGAGAATAGCTATAGGTTTGCTGGATGTATGAGAATCCTCTGGTGCTTCAGTAACGTGAAATTTTGAGAGGAAACATGAGATATGAAAAAGAAAAATGCTATGTAGGAATTTTCTTCAATATACCTATTGGGGGTATTTTTGTATTAGCTAAAGATGTGAGATGATGGTCTTAAGCACATGCCTCAGCTTCCGCACTACTTCGAAAATTATTATGCTTCAACCAATAAAGTCCATCCCAGCTGATTTCCGCTCCATCCACTGAACTATAAAAGATTGACAGCAAGCTTCCTTATATTCCTTTCAAATCAGACCATTATGGAGACATCGGGATGTGCACCAGATAAAGTCACATCAAGCTATTAATTCTCAAGGATCAGACTAGGGCCACTTTGGATTTTTGGCCAAACTGACCGCACGCGACCTACAAGCCCCATGATGGCTTTCGGCCTCTGCATCGACTGCCGATCCACTTTCGGCCCCAGTTTTATCGGTGCTCTGATAACCCAAGCGAGCGGCTCTGGACGATCTTTCCGTTGATCGATCCTTCCTCGATCGATCATTGGACTCCTTTGGTCTTTCATGACCTGCGGCTTTCTTCTGGCCGGAAGCTCATCACCCAGTGACATCTGACCTCTGATCAATTATCATCAATTGGCCGACTAATCCTCGACTACTAATTCCAGCATCGGCCTCTACTCTCAATTTTGGCCATTGGCCCTCCAAGAGGTCACTTTATGGCCCGTTACTTCACCCCATTAATAAATAGGAGTAACCATGAATAAAGCAAGTCTCTTCCACACTCTCAGCTCCTACTTGTCAGCCCATACCATCAATAGATGGGGTCCCCACATGCTATAAGGTGATATTGTCAAGCACAACTCTCGAGGATATTTAATGGACGATAAAAAATCTTTGACAACCCATAATCTCCCACAGATTTAGCCTCTCTGATAAAAAGAGGTAAATTAGAGATCCTAAAAAAGTATGATCTCCTCTTTTTTAAAATGCTCATCTTTTTTTTATTGAGTAGAAAATCTGATTTAAGCATCGGAAGATTTCTATCGCAGTCAACTTCAGTGAAATTTTCTTTTTTTTTTTGTAGGTCTAACCGCTGTCCTCCCACCACCATCGGCCTGCCGTCACCATTTGCACATTGACTATAAATGCTAACATGTACTTGGTTGGGAGCTGTTGGAGCGTCATGGCATCTAATGTCCTAATCACGATCGTGGTTGTTTCTGTTACCTAGACCAGGGTTATACCCTGGCACGAAAGAAGGATTCATCTTTGCACGTATCTACCATTAGATCACCTACCACTCAAATTCAAAGCACTCTCAAAATGCTCCAAACTTTATTATTCATCCAACTGCACAAATATCAAAGTAACCAGTAGATTATCCAATCTTTGATTCGTGTGAAGGAAGGTGAATCCTTTTTACATGCGGAAAATGCCATCTCATCCCTCAGTACCTTACATATCCTACTCTTTGCACCTTACAGCACATCATTATGGTCGAAAATGAAAATAATTGTTGAGTCGAAAAAAGAACTGTAGCCTACAGAGATGGAGGCCATACAAGTATGTGGGATTTTGTACTATTTTGCTAAAAATGCAGATAGGAATTTGTAATAAGAGCTATCATTAGATGGAGATGATGATGGTGAGATGTTTTAGAAAATATTGAAGGGAAAAATTCAGTAAGGATCCATCTTTATCCTTTAGGGTACATTTATACTCCCAAGCTTTGTATCGTCGAGAGGGAAAGTTTTCAATCAGAGATCCAATAATCCCCCATGCATTTCATTGGTTCCATATTTGGATGAGAAACTATATGATGGAGGAAGAATGTTAATTTAAATCCATGCCACCTTATCTTTTCTCTTGGTTAAAATGAAAACAAATTACACCATTCTAGTATAAATATAGCTATAAAAATTACAAAACAAAATATTCAACAATTGAGTTGGTAGATTAGCTATGGAATCCCATAATATAATCTTAATATGGTTGGCTACATGAGATGCCATCCAATCAGCTTGACACAAAAAGATTATTGAACTCGATGTGTACCACTTGAATCATTATAAATAGGGTTGGATAAAGCTCAGGAGCTAAGCCGTCATATTGAAAGCCGAGCCGCAAATCAAACTTTAAAAAGTTATAATTTAGTCATATGGCATTTGAGTAATATGATTTTGTTGAAATCAAATAACTTTTCAAGATCTACAATATAGCACCATCCCTCAAAAGATACATAACACCTAGTAATGAGACCCAAATTCTATATTTAGGCCCAAATTTTATATATGGGCCTTCCAATGGATCGATCAAGCTGAATTTTTTTTTTTTGAAAAAGATTTTAACTAAGTATACTTTTTCATATGAGTCCTATTAGGGATCATATACTTTAATTTTATGATGATCTATGAAAGGAAAGAGGGCGTAAACCCTTTTTTATGAGTCCTCGGTCCTTGCATTAAAATAAAAAATTAAAAAAAAAAAGGATACCAAATATTAGTATATTTTGTATCAAAGTCAAATTGGCCGTGCTATTTCTTTCTTTAATCCATCCAAGATCTAAAAAAAAAAAATATTATGCGTTTAGGTAGGGATTTTCTACGGCTAACGCGTGTACCGCACATCTCATCATGTAGGTGGTTCCAACCGTTGACTTGTTCAATATAATATGAATGCTTGTCACTTTTGCTGCGTTTCTTTTCTTCTTAGTCTTTTTCAGTATTTCAATTTATGTTTTTTTTATCCAAATAGCGAAATTTTTTTATCCAAATAGCGAAACAAGAGGTGCGGGTAGGAGTTAGGTTTCAAAATTGATATAGCTATATATATAAAAAAAAAAGCATCCCTGTCCGAACCTTAATTCTAAGGGATTTTTCTGCAATTCCCTATAGTCTTATTCCGAATTTTAAAGGTTTTTATATAGAGCAGTTAGAGAATGACTTCTGCTCTACTTGCTTATAAGGTGATATGTTTTCCTTTGAAAACTAATAATTGGATGGCAACTGTTGTTATTCAAAATCTGGCTTGATAAGATGGATGGATATGTTATTCTAAGAGATGGAGAAGCATAACTCAACGCTGAAGTAGTTCCGTAACTATAAAAAATAGCTAAAGGTTTGCTGGATGTATGAGAATCCTCTAATGCTTCAATAATGTGAAATTTTGAGAGGAAATGAGATATGAAGAAGAAAAATGCTATGTAAGAATTTTCTTCAATATATCTGTTGGGGGTATTTTTGTACTAGCCAAAGACGTGAGGTGATGGTCTTAAGCACATGTCTCAGCTTCCGCACTACTTCGAAAATTATTATGCTTCAATTAATAAAGTCCATCTCAGTTGATTTCCGCTCCATCCACTGAACTATAAAAGATTGACAGCAAGCTTCTTTATATTCCTTTCAAATTAGACTATTATGGAGACATCGGGATGTAGGCCAAATAAAGTCACATCAAGCTATTAATTCTCAAGGATCAGACTAGGGCCACTTTGGATTTTTGGCCAAATTGACCGCACGTGACCTACAAGCCCCATGATGGCTTTCGGCCCCTGCATCGACTTTCGATCCACTTTCGACTCCAATTTTATCGGTGCTCTGATAATCTAAACGAGCGGCTTTGGACGATCTTTCCGTTGATCGATCCTTCCTCGATCGATCATTGGACTCCTTTGGTCTTCCATGATCTGCGGCTTTCTTCTGGCCGGAAGCTCATCACCCAGTGACATCTGATCTCTGATCAATTATCATTGTTGGGTACAAATTACCCGCAGCCGAAATCGACAGCAGAACGGCTCCGCCCGGACTCCTACGGGAGCCGGGCTCCTCCTTCAACAACAGAACAGCTCTTCCCGGACTCCTACGGGAGCCGGGCTCCTCCTTCAACAGCAGAACGGCTCTGCCCGGACTCCTACGGGAGCCGGGCTCCTCCTTCAACAGCAGAACGGCTCCGCCCGGACTCCTACGGGAGCCGGGCTCCTCCATCAACAGCAGAACGGCTCCGCCCGGACTCCTACGGGAGCCGGGCTCCTCCATCAACAGCAGAACGGCTCCGCCCGGACTCCTACGTGAGCCGGGCTCCTCCATCAACTGCAGAACGGCTCCGCCCGGACTCCTACGGGAGCCGGGCTCCTCCATCGACAACAGAACGGCTCCGCCCGGACTCCTATGGGAGCCGGGCTCTGCCATCGACAGCAGGGTGGCTCTGTCCGGATCCCTATGGGAGCCAAGCTCCGTCCTCAGTCTCCGACCTCAGTGTCAGCTGCTGGAGCCGGACTCCACCCCCGACCTCGTCCGAAAGGGGGACTCCTCCCGGACTCCTACAAAGGCCGAACTCCGACTACTGCCGAGCCTTGATCAACAGATCCGTGTCCCTTGGCAGATAACCATAACTGCCATGATCCTGTTCCACTTCCTGTAGCGGATTCCACGCGGCTCCACCTCCCCCTGCGACAGGTGCTGCACGATCCCACTACCCTCTGACAGGCTGTGTCAACAGCTATGATGTTGCTCCGCTCCCTGCGGCAGGTGCTGCACGATCCCACTACCCTCTGACAGGCTGTGTCAACAGCTATGATGTTGCTCCGCTCCCTGCGGCAGGTGCTGCACGATCCCACTACTCGCTGACAACCAGCAGTAACGGACGCCGCTCCACTACCTGCAACAGGCCTTATGTGGCGGGCCATGATGATGGCCACGTGTCTGCTCCTTTATCTTTCGCAATCAATTCTCCTGATCATGGGCGGCCCACTACCAGGCGGTTACAAACGTCGCCATCAGCCCGTTGCCTCCCCCGCCTATAAAAGGGAGACTCAGATACGTTATTCTTTAAGCTCTTTTGCCTTATCTCAAAACTCTGCTAAATTCTCCGTTCGAGCACTCCATTCTTGTTGAGGCAGAGAACTGACTTGAGCGTCGGAGGGTCTTGCCGGAGCAACCCCACCTCCGGTTTAGACTTCCCTTGCAGGTCCCGGCGGCGACCGCGGCTTCCTCAACTCCAGCTTCTCCGGCGCAGGCGAATTTTTGCACCAACAGGATTGGCGCTAGAGGGAGGGGCCTGTGTCTTCGCAGCACCCTTGTTCTTGAAGGAGCGCTCAACGGACCCGCTTCCGGCCATCTTTTCCGGCACCCAATCCTCTTTTTCCCATCCGATGCCCTCCCGTGAGGTTTCCGCACAACTACCTCTGGCTATGATTGATGATAAAGGGTGGCCGGATGACCAGCCTTCGTCGGATTCCGTCAACGTCATCTCGGGAGAATCCCGGCCGGAGGCAACCAGCACATCAGCTGCACCCCTCAAGCGGCAAAAAGTTGAAGAGCCCATAGCCTTCACTGAAGAAGATGCCCAGGGAGTCCAATTCCCTCATAACGATGCGGTCGTAGTTTCCTTGAATATAGCAGATTATGACGTCCGTCGCATTCTCGTCGACAACGGAAGTTCGGCCAACATCTTATTCTACAGTGCCTTTTCGAGAACGGCCGCTCTTGGCGGTCATCTAAGGCCGATGTGCTCCCCCTTGATAGGGTTTACTGGTGATGCCATTCCAACGGAAGGAATGATAGCTCTAACTGTGATCGCGGGTCAGCATCCAAAGCAGTCCAGAGCCTTGGTGAATTTCCTTGTGGTAAAGGCGCCTTTTGCCTACAATGCAATTCTTGGCCGACCCGGCCTCAATGCCCTCAGAGCCGTTGTTTCAACCTATCATTTGAAGTTGAAGTTCCCCACTGACAAAGGGATTGGAGAAGTTCGGGGAGACCAGGCGCTGGCCAGGCACTGCTACAATATTGCCCTGCAAAGAAGCGATCAAGCGGACCTCTGTCCAGTCGACGGGTTGGATGCGCGCGACGACCTCACTGAAGAGAGGGGTGGCCCGATTGAGGACCTAATACCGATTCCTTTGAATGATGGGAATGCGGAGCATGTGGTGTTGATTGGCTCCAACCTGGAGGAGGAGGTGCGGGCGCATCTCGTGGACTTTCTCCGAAGGAATGCGGACGTTTTCGCATGGGTCCCGACGGATATGCCGGGGATTGAGACAGAAGTCATGGAACATCATCTGGCGGTCGACCCTAAACATCGGCCAACAAAAGAAAAAATCCGGAGTCATGCCCCGGAGAGGCAGAAGGCGATAGCCGAGGAAGTGGATAAACTTCTCAAGGCCGGATTCATCAAGGAGGTCAATTATCCAGAGTGGATCTCCAATGTTGTCTTGGTCAAGAAAGCAAACGGCAAGTGGAGGATGTGTATCGACTTCAAAAAGCTGAATAAAGCTTGTCCAAAGGACAGCTACCCCCTTCCCAGGATCGACCAACTGGTGGACGCTACCTCGGGCCATGAGCTTCTCACTTTCATGGACGCATTCTCCGGCTATAACCAGATTAGGATGGCATCGGAAGATGAAGAAAAGACTGCTTTTATCACTAATCGCGGCCTTTACTGCTACAGGGTCATGCCGTTCGGCCTCAAAAACGCGGGCGCGACCTATCAACGACTGGTGAACAAAATCTTCAAGGAGCAGATCGGCCGAAATATGGAAGTTTATGTGGACGATATGCTCGTGAAAAGCAGGTCTTCTGAGAATCATGTCACCGACCTCGAAGAAACCTTTGGCGCTCTTCGAAAGTATAGAATGAAGCTGAACCCAACCAAATGCGCCTTTGGGGTGACCTCGGGGAAGTTCCTGGGCTTCATGGTATCAGGGCGCGGGATCGAGGCCAATCCGGAGAAAATCCACGCCATCCAAGATATGATTGCCCCGAGATCGATCAAAGAGGTTCAGTGCCTCACAGGAAGAGTTGCGGCTCTCAATCGCTTTGTCGCAAGGTCGGCCGAGCGATGTCTGCCCTTCTTTCAAACTCTCAAACAGCCGAAAAACTTTTGTTGGACCCCTGAATGCCAATAGGCATTCGAAGAATTGAAAAGCTATCTTGGCTCACCCCCACTGCTGGCAAAGCCCGAGCCCAAAGAGGAATTATTTTTGTACCTGGCAGTCTCTCCCACAGCCCTTGCAGCCGTCCTTGTTAAGGAGGAAATGAAAGTCCAGCGACCGGTCTGCTACATTAGTCGCGTGTTGAGGGACGCCGAGACCAGGTATGCTAAATTAGAAAAACTGACCTACGCCTTGTTGATTGCAGCTCGGAGACTCCGACCTTACTTTCAAGGGCACACGGTGACGTTACTCACCGACCAACCGATCAAGGCGGTTTTACACCGAGCTGATATCTCCGGAAGAATGACGAAATGGGCCATCGAGCTTACAGAATTCGACATCAACTACAAGCCTAGACCGGCAATAAAAGCCCAAGTGTTGGCGGATTTCATAGTAGAATGCACCATCCCCGAGGAGGCTGAACCTGAGCAAAACAAAATTGATGACCTGAGTACTCAGTCGAACTCCCCCGACGAAGAAGCCAGTTCGTCCGATAACTGTTGGACCCTCCATGTGGATGGATCGTCCAACGTGGCAGGCGCGGGTGCAGGCTTGATCTTGACCAGCCCGGAGGGAGTCGTTGCGGAGTACGCTCTGCGTTTCGAATTCCCCGCAACGAACAATGGAGCGGAGTATGAAGCCCTGATCGCAGGATTGAGGATCGCTAAGGAGCTTGGAATAGGTCAACTCCGGGTGCACAGCGACTCCCAACTTGTGGTGGGGCAGGTCAGCGGGAGCTTTGAAGCACGGGAGGACAGTATGGCCAAATATCTCGAAAAGGTGAAGGAGTTCATCCCTGCCTTTAACAATTTCGACATCAGGCAAATTCCGAGGTCGGAGAACATTAGAGCCGATCTTCTCTCCAAACTGGCGACATCGGTTCCGGCCGAATTGCCAAAGGGCGTCCTCTTTGAAGTTTTAAAACAACCGAGTACGAAAGAACCGCGACTCGTAATGGAGATCGACCACGAGCCCAGCTGGGTCGACCCGCTAATAACCTATCTTAGAGATGGGATTCTCCCCCAGGATGCGAAAGAAGCCCAGAAACTCCGAAATCAAGCCTCCCGGTATATCCTTTATGAGGGCAAATTATACAAAAGATCGTACTCCCTGCCTCTCTTGAGATGCCTCCGATCCTCCGAAGCTGACTACGCTCTATGGGAAGTGCACGAGGGAGCTTGCGGAAGCCATTTAGGCGCCAGGTCTCTATCCCACAAGCTACTCCGCCAAGGGTATTACTGACCAACCATGCACCAAGATTCAATTGAATATGTCAAAAAGTGTGATCGATGCCAGAGGTACGCCAACATCCAGAGACAGCCTGCTACCGAGCTTACATCCTTGAGCGCCCCATGGCCTTTTGCGCAATGGGGAATGGATATTCTTGGCCCCTTTCCCATGGCGTCTGGTCAAAGAAAATTCTCCTTGTAGCGATCGACTACTTCACCAAATGGGTCGAGGCCGAGCCACTAGCCAAAATCACAGAAGCGAAAGTGCAGGATTTCGTCTGGAAATCGATCGTGTGCAGGTTCGGTTTGCCTAGAACCCTCATCACTGATAATGGACGGCAATTCGCGGGAGCCAGATTTGCTGAATTCTGTGAAGACCTAAACATCTCCCACAAATTCACATCAGTGGCCCATCCCCAGGCGAACGGCGAAGCCGAGGTAACAAACAGAACCCTTTTGCAGGGGATTAAGACCAGGCTCGAAAGAGCAAAAGGGACTTGGGCGGACGAACTTTATCATGTGCTATGGGCTTATCGGACCACCCAGAGGTTGCCTACAGGAGAGACTCCCTTTGCTCTAGCCTTTGGTACGGAAGCCGTCATCCCGATCGAGCTTAAACTCCCGTCGGCACGAGTCGTGGCATTCGACGAACCCCAAAATGCGCAAAGTCTCAGAGCCAACCTCGACCTACTGGAAGAAAGGCGGGAGATTGCTCAGGTTCGAATGGCAGCCTACAGACAGAAAGTTGCCCGATATTACAACGCCCGAGTGAAGAACAAGGCATTCAAAGCAGGGGATCTAGTGCTCCGACGAGCTGCTGTCTCACAACCTCAGGGCCAGGGGAAGCTCGCCCCAAACTGGGAGGGACCTTATGAGGTCAAGGAAGTAGTCCGACCTGGAACTTATTATCTCAGGGAACTCCGGGGAGCTGACCTCCCGCGATCGTGGAGCTCAGAAAACTTACGGATGTACTACCAGTGATTTCGTCCTGACCAAAAAAAAAAAAAAAAAATGCGTGCCCATTTGTCTTAGGACAATTCAAGCAGACGGTTTCAAAAACGAGAAGGCAACCTTATAAAAGTCGAAGGCCCGGTTCTTTTAGATCGGATGGGGGGAGAGGCCTTGCAACGCCCATATGTGCCCCCACAGCCCTGTTAGGGACAGGAGGAGAACCTCGCCCTAACTTGAGCAAAGTCGAAGGCCCGGTTCTTTTAGACCGGATGGGGGGAGAGGCCTTGCAACGTCCATATGTGCCCCCACAGCCCTGTTAGGAACAGGAGGAGAACCTCGCCCTAACTTGAGCAAAGTCGAAGGCCCGGTTCTTTTAGACCGGATGGGGGGAGAGGCCTTGCAACGTCCATATGTGCCCCACAGCCCTGTTAGGGACAGGAGGAGAACCTCACCCTAACTTGAGCAAAGTCGAAGGCCCGGTTCTTTTAGACCGGATGGAGGGAGAGGCCTTGCAACGCCCATATGTGCCCCCGCAGCCCTGTCAGGAACAGGAGGAGAACCTCGTCCTGACATGAGCAAAGTGGAAGACCCGGACTCCTACGGGAGCCGGGTCCCTACGCCAAGAAGACTTCACCCGGACTCCTACGGGAGCCGGGTTCCACCGCAAAAAAAGACTTCACCCGGACTCCTACGGGAGCCGGGTTCCGCCGCAAAAAAAAGACTTCCCCGGACTCCTACGGGAGCCGGATTCCGCCGCTAAGAGGCTTCGCCCGGACTCCAACGGAGCCGGGCCCCGCCATCGACAGCAACAAAGGCTTCGCCCGGAATCCTATGGGAGCCGGGCTCCACCGCCAACGACAGCTACAGGACAACTCCGCCCGGACTTCTACGGAAGCCGGACTTTACTTATGACTTTAATTGCCGAAAAACTTTGCCCTGGCTCTTACGAGAATCGAGCTACTCCAACTCCCGGAGGGCTTCTCCGTTCGGACTATCAAGGGAGCCGAACTTAGCCCCGACTTCAGCGGAGAAGAATCCGGGCGAACCCGACAAGTGGGTATCCCCGAACGGCACAAAAGCCGAAAAGGAGCTCGGCAAATGACGACCCCACGTGAACTGAAAAAGTCGCCGACGACCTTGGAACAACGTAACACAGACAAAGAGAACGAAAGGAAAACGAAGAAGTCCGGCAGACAACTATTTAACACAAGATGCAAACAAGGTACTGAAATCTCTTTTTCATTTAACAGAAATACACATTACAGGACCCGGTGGGTCAGAAAAAAAGAAGATACACGTCATCGCAAGTATCGCGGGCACGGTTCGGGCAGGACGAACCGGAGACCGCTCCGAGCTACGAACTCCGTCTCTATCCTTCTCAATCGCATTCTCCAGTGCGTGTAACAGCTCTCGCCCATCTCGCCTCATTCTGTTCCCGAGGTCCCAACCTTGGCAGAAAAGGGGTGGGGTAAATCCCCGGAGGCGGAGGGGGCAACGACGGCCGCCACCCGAGACACTCCGGCAAGGTCAGCATGCGTTACTTCCACCGCCCCCGCAACAAGTTCTACTGCCCCACCGTCAACGTCGACCGCCTCTGGTCTCTCAGCCCCGACGGCGTCAAGGATCCCGTCATGGCTTGTGACGTCTATTCTGCCCTCTTGACCGGTATCACCCCGCCTTGCTGCCCCGAGACTCGCAGGCAGAATAGCTTCCCCGACAGCCCCCGTTATTAAACCCCTGTTGTTGAAGGAATTCTTCCTTGGGCTCCCTTTAGAGCGACGGAGATTCTCACCGGCCGCCATTCTCCTTCTCTCTTTCCTCCAAACCCTAAGAATTCCCTCGAGGACAGCCTCCCAAGTAGATAACATGGTTTAAGGGAAGGAGACAGGGACTGGGGCAAGAGAAGCAGGGCCCTCAGACGAAAGAACAACGCCAGAATGAAGCTACGAAGGGGCCGAGGGGTTTAAATAGCCGATGGATCCTGGCGCAGTTATGGCGGCGGGTATTCCTGGGCCAACTAAGATGTGCCGCGTGGCGCGCTTATCCCCTTCACCGCCATCGAGGGTTGACCGCTCGCGAATTCCCACAAAGCGACGCTTGGGATCGCGTTTCAGCGGGGGTTCCGAAAAGACTTTTCAAGTCACCTTCACCGAAAAGCGGACTCTGACGTGCGCACATTAAATGGGGGCGGCAGTGCACAGGATTCGAAGGGACGATTCTGGCTGCGCACATCTCTCTCTGCATACTTCTTCGCTTGAAATTCAAACTCGAAAGTAGGGGGACTGGTGTTGGGTATAAATTACCCGCAGCCGAAATCGACAGCAGAACGGCTCCGCCCGGACTCCTACGGGAGCCGGGCTCCTCCTTCAACAACAGAACAGCTCTGCCCGGACTCCTACGGGAGCCGGGCTCCTCCTTCAACAGCAGAACGGCTCCGCCCGGACTCCTACGGGAGCCGGGCTCCTCCTTCAACAGCAGAACGGCTCCGCCCGGACTCCTACGGGAGCCGGGCTCCTCCTTCAACAGCAGAATGGCTCCGCCCGGACTCCTACGGGAGCCGGGCTCCTCCTTCAACAGCAGAACGGCTCCGCCCGGACTCCTACGAGAGCCGGGCTCCTCCATCAACAGCAGAACGGCTCCGCCCGGACTCCTACGTGAGCCGGGCTCCTCCTTCAACAGCAGAAGGGCTCCGCCCGGACTCCTACGGGAGCCGGGCTCCTCCATCAACTGCAGAACGGCTCCGCCCGGACTCCTACGGGAGCCGGGCTCCTCCATCGACAACAGAACGGCTCCGCCCGGACTCCTAGGGAGCCGGGCTCTGCCATCGACAGCAGGGTGGCTCCGTCCGGATCCCTATGGGAGCCAAGCTCCGTCCTCAGTCTCCGACCTCAGTGTCAGCTGCTGGAGCCGGACTCCACCCCCGACCTCGTCCGAAAGGGGACTCCTCCCGGACTCCTACAAAGGCCGAACTCCGACTACTGTCGAGCCTTGATCAACAGATCCGTGTCCCTTGGCAGATAACCATAACTGCCATGATCCTGTTCCACTTCCTGTAGCGGATTCCACGCGGCTCCACCTCCCCCTGCGACAGGTGCTGCACGATCCCACTACCCTCTGACATGCTGTGTCAACAGCTATGATGTTGCTCCGCTCCCTGCGGCAGGTGCTGCACGATCCCACTACCCTCTGACAGGCTGTGTCAACAGCTATGATGTTGCTCCGCTCCCTGCGGCAGGTGCTGCACGATCCCACTACTCGCTGACAACCAGCAGTAACGGACGCCGCTCCACTACCTGCAACAGGCCTTATGTGGCGGGCCATGATGATGGCCACGTGTTTGCTCCTTTATCTTTTGCAATCAATTCCCCTGATCATGGGCGGCCCACTACCAGGCGGTTACAAACGTCGCCATCAGCCCGTTGCCTCCCCCGTCTATAAAAGGGGGACTCAGATACGTTATTCTTTAAGCTCTTTTGCCTTATCTCAAAACTCTGCTAAATTCTCCGTTCGAGCACTCCATTCTTGTTGAGGCAGAGAACTGACTTGAGCGTCGGAGGGTCTTGCCGGAGCAACCCCACCTCCGGTTTAGACTTCCCTTGCAGGTCCCGGCGGCGACCGCGGCTTCCTCAACTCCAGCTTCTCCGGCGCAGACGGATTTTTGCACCAACAATCATCAATTGACCGGCTAATCCTCGACTACTAATCCCAGCATCGGCCTCTATTCTCAATTTTAGCCATTGGCCCTCCAAGAGGTCACTTTATGGCCCCGTTACTTCACCCCATTAATAAATAGGAGTAACCATGAATAAAGCAAGCCCCTCTCACACTCTCAGCTCCTACTTGTCAGCCCATACCATCAATAGATGGGGCCCCTACATGCCATAAGGTGATATTGCCAAGCACAACTCTCGAGGATATTTAATGGAAGACAAAATCTTTGACAACCCATGCTCTCCCACAGGTTTAGCCTCCCTGATAAAAAGAGATAAATTGA
Source organism: Elaeis guineensis (assembly GCF_000442705.2). Taxonomy (NCBI): domain Eukaryota; kingdom Viridiplantae; phylum Streptophyta; class Magnoliopsida; order Arecales; family Arecaceae; genus Elaeis; species Elaeis guineensis. The sequence goes on along the minus strand of NC_026001.2, from coordinate 75,677,401 downwards.
AGATCCTAAAGAAGGGACGTGATCTCCTTTCTCCTAAAATGCTTATCTTTTTTTTATTGAGTAGAAAATCTGATTTGAGTATCGGAGGATCTCTATCAGAGTCAACTTCAGTAAATTTTTTTTTTTTAGATCCAACCATTGTCTTCTCACCACCCTCGACCTGCCGTCACCGTTTGCACATTGACTATAAATGCTAACATGTACTTGGTTGGGAGCTGTTGGAGCGCCATGGCATCTAATGTCCTGATCACGATCGTGGTTGTTACTGTTACCTAGACCAGGGTTATACCCTGGCACGAAAGAAGGATTCACCTTTGCACGTATCTACCATTAGATCACCTACCACTCAAATTCAAAGCACTCTCAAAATGCTCCAAACTTTATTATTCATCCAACTGCACAAATATCAAAGTAACTAGTAGATTATCCAATGTTTGATTCGTGTGAAGGAAGGTGAATCCTTGTTACATGCGGAAAATGCCATCTCATCCCTCAGTACCTTACATATCCTACTCTTTGCACCTTACAGCACATCATTATGGTCGAAAAAGAAAATAATTGTTGAGTCGAAAAAAGAACTGTAGGCTACAGAGATGGAGGCCATACAAGTATGTGGGATTTTGTACTATTTTGCTAAAAATGCGGATAGGAATTTTTAATAAGAGCTATCATTAGATGGAGACGACGATGGTGAGATGTTTTAGAAAATATTGCAGGAAAAAATTCAGTAAGGATCCATCTTTACCCTTTAAGGTACATTTATACTCCCAAGCTTTGTATCGTCAAAAGGGAAAGTTTTTAATCAGAGATCCAATAATCCCCCATGCATTTCATTGGTTCCATATTTGGATGAGAAACTATATGATGCACGAAGAATGGTAATTTAAATCCATGCCACCTTATCTTTTCTCTTGGTTAAAATGAAAACAAATTACACCTTCCTGGTATAAATATATCTATAAAAATTACAAAACAAAATATTCAACAATTGAGTTGGTAGATTAGCTATGGAATCCCATAATATTATCCCAATATGGTTGGCTACATAAGATGCCATCCAATCAGCTTGACACAAAAAGATTATTGAACTCCATGTATACCACTTTGATCATTACAAATAGGATTGGATAAGGCTCAGGAGCTAAGCTGCCATATTGGAAGCCGAGTTACAAACCAAACTTTAAGAAACTATAATTTAGTCATATGACATTTGAGTAAGATTATTTTTTTGAAATAAAATAATTTTTCAAAATCTACAAGATGATGCCACCCCTCAAAAGATACATAGCACCTAGTGATGGTGCCCAAATTCTATATTTGGGCCTTTCAATGGATCGATCAAGCTGATTTTTTTTTTTGAATAATTTTTTAACTAAATATACCTTTTCATATGAGTCCTATTAGAGACCATATACCTTAATTTTATGATGATCTATGGAAGGAAAGAGGGCGTAAACCCTTTTTATGAGTCCTCGGTCCTTGCATTAAAATAAAAAATAATTTAAAAAAATAGGAGGATGCCAAATATTAGTATATTGGGTATCAAAGTCAAATTGGCCGTACTATTTTTTTCTTTAATCCATCTAAGTTCCAAAAATGAAAAATATTACGCATTTAGGTAGGGATTTTCTACAGCTAACGTGTATACCGCACGTCTCATCCATTTTTTTTATTTCCCTGTACTTTTTGCTTGTTCCTTTATTTTCTTGTACTTTTTGCTTATTCCTTTGAGAAACCATGTAGGTGGTTCGAACCGTTGACTTGTTCAATATAGTATGAATACCTGTCACTTTTGGTGCGTTTCTTTTCTTCTCAGTCTTTTTCACTATTTCAATTTATATTTTTTTTATCCAAATAACGAAACAAGAGGTCAAGATAGGAGTTACATTTCAAAATTGATATAACTATATATATATATATATATATATTATATATATATATATATATATATATATATATATATATATATATATATAAAAGCATCCCTGTCTGAACCTTAATTTTAAGAAATTTTTTTATAATTTTTCATAATTTTTATTGATGCAGAATTCTACCGATATCGGAGAAGCTGGAGTCGAGAAGATCACGGCCGCCACCAGGACCTGCAAGGAAAGTCTAAACCGAAGTTGGGGGTACTCCGGCAAGACCCTCTGACGTTCAAGTCAGTACTCTTCTTCAACAGAAATGAAGTACTCGAATGGGATTTTAGCAGATTTTAGAGATAGTATTTAGAGCTTAGAGGATAATATATTTGGAGGGTCTCTTTTATAGACGGGAGAGTGTAACCGATTGACAGCGACGTCTATAACTACCTGGCAATGGACCGTTCGGGGCCACGTAGAGTTTGTTACGGAGAGTAGTGGTGTCCATTGTCGCGACTTGCCAGAGAGTGGTGGGGCCAGTGGAGTTTGTTACAGAGAGTGGAGTGGTGTCCGTTATCGCGACTTGTCGGGGAGTTCGGGCCGGACGGCTGAAGCTCGGTTGGGACGTCTGGTGGAGCGGAATAGCTCTCTGTCTCAGCAATCTAAGAGAAGTTCGGATATTTTCGAGGTTGCTGATGGGTTAACTGTTGTTGGGTGTCTTAGGCGTTGATGCCACAGACGAAAGTCATCTGCTGTAGCAGCCCGGACGAAAACTTTCTGTTGGAGAAGTCCGATTGGAGTCTGATTGCTAGAGAAGTCTGTTTGAAATTTGTCTGATATAGAAGCTTGTCTGAAGACTGTCCGCTAGAGAGATCCGGTTGCATGAGGAATCCGGCAGAAGGTTGACCGATAGCAGAATTCGGAAGGCGCTATAGAAGGTTGACCGATAGAAGAGTCTGGAAGGCGTTGTGGAAGTTCGTCCGCTGGAGGAGTCTGGAGGACACTGTGGAAGGTCGACCGTTGGAGGGGTCCGAAGAAAATTTGTCCGTTGGAGGGGTCTGGTTGGCACTGTTGAAGTCCGATTGGCGCTGTTGAAGGTTGATGGCTGGAGAGGTACGGAAGACACCGGAGACAGTAGGTCATTGTAGAAATCCGACTGCTGGAGCCCGTCCGTTGTAGAAGTTCGTCTGGAATCTAATTCTGTTGTAGAAGTTCGGATGGAGTCCGGTTCTTGTAGGAGTCCGAAAGGAGGCTGCTTACTGTAGAAGCTCGGATGGAGATCGGTTGTCGTGGAAGTCCGGATGGAGATCGCTTATTATAGAAGCTCGGACGAAGTCTACTTACTGTAGAAACTCGGATGAAATCCGCTTGCAATAGAAGTTCGGATGGAATTTGCTTACTGTAGAAGCTCGGATGAAATTCGGAAGGCGGTTGACCACTGTAGAAACTTGGATGGAGTCTGGTTACTGTAGAAGTCCTGTTGCTGGAGAAGCCCGGACATTGACGAAGTTCGGAAGAAGCTCGGAGTAAAGTCGATCGTGATAGGAGGAAGTCTGGAAGAGATTCGGAGAGTAGTCGATCACTGTAGAAAATCGGTTGATAGTAAAGCCCAGAGAGCATTTGGAGCAGTCCGATAGATGACTAAAGGAGCTCATTATCGAAAAAGTCCGGAGGGTACGATAGGAGTTTGTTCGTTGGAGGAATCTGGAGGACACTGTGGAAGGTCGACTGCTGGAGGAGTCTGGATGGTACTGTGGAAGCTCGGACGGTCGGGAGAGTTCAAAAAGACGCCGCACAAGGTCGGAAGCCGGAAGAGTCCTGGGAGAGTTGGCCTCTTACGAACTTCGGCTGGGGTTATTTTATACCCAACACTAGTCCCCCTACTTCCGAGTTCGGATTTCGAATGAAGAAAGTACAGAAAAATTTTCACAGCCGAAGTTGCCCCCCTTGATTTTCGTACTCGATTGTTTCCAGATATTTTGATGTTTGGCATGCCGATGCTGGAGTCTTTTCAAATCGAGGTGATTCGAAAAGATTTTTTTAGAATTTTTTCTAGAGCGTTGCCCCAGGTACGGTGTAATAATGATTCTGTCAGTCGTCAGCCATCAGCCACGATGAGTGGGACACGCGACGGTTGTAGGTCGACCAAAGGAGATCTGTAATCATTATTGCGCTGGATCCTGAGGTCTATTTAAATCCGTCCCCCTCCTTCAGGGGTTTCACCTTGTCTGAGATTTTTCTTCGGTCCCCTCTTCTTCCCCGAGAGCTTCATCCTCCTCCGGCATCCCTCTCGATCTTAGGCGCCCTTCAGGTCGACCTCCATCGCCTTCGCTGCCCTCCTGCATCTCTCGAACCAACCTAGGTTAGTTCCGGAACCCTTCTTTTTCTTGTTGTTCTTCCGTTTTTCCTCCTCAGCATTCCGTTCGTTCAGTTTTTCCGCGAGCGCCTTGTTTCCTATTTTTTCTATTTTTTTTGAGATTTTCATTTGATTCAAAATGTCCTCCAACACTTCCTCCTCTAGCGGTTCTAGAAGTTCGTCAGCTCCAGCCCCCCAAAATCCTAGTACTGTATATGAACCCGCACTTAAGATCGAACCTCGTTCGATCTTTGTACCAGACATCATTCTCAGCTCTTTGACCTCTGACGAACTCTCGCTGATTAGGATTCAGTACAGGGTTCCTTCGGAGTATGAGCTTGAGCTTCCCGGGCTAACTGACAGGGCTAGCGCCCCTCCCCCTAGCCGCTTTTGTTTGTACCACGAAGCCTTCCGTGCCGGGCTTCGACTTTCACTCCCACCTTTTGTTGTTGCTCTTTTTCGCTTTTTAAATATTTTTCTAGTTTCTGTAGCGCCGAACTACTTTAGGTTTTTGATAGGATTTCTTTCCCTCTGTCATTTAGCTGAAGTCCGGCCAACTCTTCCCTTCATTCGAGTACTCCATTTCTGTTGAAGCAGAGTACTGACTTGAGCATCGGAGGGTCTTGCTGGAGCATCTCCAACTCTAATTTAGACTTTCCTTGCAGGTCCTGACGGCGATTGTGATCCCCTCGACTCCAGCTTCTCCGGCATTGATGGAATTCTGCACCAATAGAATTGGCGCTAGAGGAAGGGGCTGTATCTTCGCAGGACCCTTGTTCTTAAAGCAGTACTCAACGGGACTGTCTCCGATTATCTTCTTCAACATCTTCTTTTTTTTCTCCGGCCAGATCCCAACCTGATGCCTTCCCGAAAGGCATCCACCATGCGATCTACGGCCTCCATGGCCAGATCTCAGCAAGATCCGCCAGCTCTGGCCTCATCTCCAGTTTTTCAGGTTCCTCCTCCTCCGGCAACGGCAGTCGGCATGGAGCAGTTCGACCTGCTGGTTCAGCAGATCAGGGGCCTCACCGAATCGGTGCAGGCCATGCAGCAGCAGTAGTAGTAGCTGCAGGCATCTGTGCAGCTGGAAAGAGCATCGTCGGAGTTTCAGAAGCCGACGATTGGACGGCGTACTTGGGCCAGTCACCCTGTATCCCCCGTAAAGGGGAAGCAGAGGGCAGAGAGCCTTCTGTCTGATCACGATTCCACCCCTAGAGGGTCCCTACCTCCGTTCTGCCAGAAGACCCTCGAGATTCACGATCGAGAAGATCCCCTGGATCAAAGGTTCCAAGAGATGAACCGACGGATCGAAGAGCTCTGCCATGCTCTCCCTGCTTACGGTGAGGGTATCTGTACTGACCCTCTTTTTTCTCAAAGGATTATGCAGGAACCGATCCCGTCGAACTTCAAGCTCCCCTAATTTGAGAGCTACGACAGGACCTCAGATCCGATTGACCACCTGGAGGCCTTCCAAACAATGATGCTGCTCCATAGCACGCCAGATGCCATCCTGTGCCGAGCTTTTCCATCTACCTTGAAGGGAGCAGCAAGAAATTGGTACTCGGCACTGAAGTCAGGTACTATCTTCTCTTTTGATCAAATGAGCCACCAGTTTGCGGCTCATTTCGTCAGCAGCCGATGTCCTCGGACAGGTTCGGAGTCCCTCATCAACATCAAGCAAAAGGAGAGAGAATCCATCCGAACTTATGTCAACCGTTTTAACGCCGTCACATTGGAGGTCCGAAACTTGGACCAATCAGTTGCAATGCCTACCCTGAAGAGCGGTCTTCAAAAGAATGACCTTCTATTTTCTATGGAAAAGAAGTATCTCAGGGACTTTACTGATTTACTGGCTCGGGCCGAAGAATATGCCCGAGCAGAGAAAGCCTTCAAGCTGAAGGATGAGGAGGCCGTGAAGGAGTGGTAGGCGGGTGACTTTGGCAAGCCCACAGTTGAAAAAGGGCCGAGTGAAGCTCGGCCACATTCTCGAACTCCCTCCGGACACAAGCATGTCCGAACTCCCCCCCGAGCTCATAGGCAAAGAAGCCCAGACCGCAGAGTTCAGCGAAGCTCTCCCCCAGGAAGATTCCACAGCTACGCCCCTCTCAATGCTCCAAAAACTCAAGTGCTGATGGAGATCAGGGAGCAGCTGCCAAGGTCGAAAAGGATGCGCACACACCCTGAGAAGTGCAACCCTAACAAGTTCTGCCTCTATCATCGTGACCACGGCCACAACATGGAGGAGTGTATTCAGCTCTGAGATGAGATCGAGGAGCTCATCAGACGGGGTCAGCTCAACAGATTCATCCTACGTCAGCCTGAAGGTAGGGAAGATCGATCGAGGGCTCTACCACAACTAAAGCCACCAAAGAGGGAAGAACAGCCTGAAGATCGGCCTCCAATCGGGATTATCAACACCATCTTTGGAGGACCCCGGCAGGGAGCAGCTACTGGATCGGTCGGACCGCCCAAGCGGCAGAGGACTGAAGCATTTATAACCTTTACTGAAGAAGATGCCCAGGGGATTCAATTCCTCCATAATGATGCGGTTGTAGTTTCTTTAAATATTGCTGACTATGATGTACACCGCATTCTTGTTGATAATGAAAGCTCGATCGATATTTTATTTTACGATGCATTCTCAAAAATATCCATTCCAGATGATCGATTAGGGCCGATAAGCTCCCCATTGGTAGGGTTTACTGGCGATGCTGTGCCAGTGGAAGGAGTAATAACTTTGATCATAGTTGCAGATCGATACCTGAAACAATCTAGAGTGCAAGTAGATTTTCTGGTAGTAAGGGCGCCGTTTGCCTACAATGCAATATTCGACCGACCTAGCCTCAACGCCCTCCGAGCTGTGGTATCGACCTACCATTTGAAATTGAAATTTCCTACAAGCCAAGGGGTCGGAGAGGTCAGAGGAGATCAAGTCCTGGCAAGACACTGCTATAACATAGCCTTACAAAGAAATGGTCAGTCTGACCCCTGTCCGGTTGATGGATTAGACACCTACGATGACCTTGCTGAAGAATGGGGTGAGCCAATTGAAGATCTTGTCTCAATTTCTTTGAACGATGGGAATGAAGAGCATGTGGTGAAGATCGGCTCCAACCTGGGAGAAGAGGTACAGACACAGCTCATCAATTTTCTACAAAAGAATGCAGATTTTTTCGCTTGGGTTTCGACGGATATGCCGGGGATTGATGCGGAAGTCATAGAATACTGTCTAGCTGTTGATCCCAAACATCGATCGATGAAGAAAAAAATCTGAGATCATGCATCGAAAAGGCAGAAGGCAATAGCTGAGGAAGTTGATAAACTTCTGAAAGCCAGGTTCATCAGAGAAGTTAACTATCCGAACTGGGTCTCCAATGTGGTTCTCATCAAGAAGGCGAACGGTAAGTGGAGGATGTGTATAGACTTCAAAAAGCTGAACAAAGCCTACCCGAAGGACAGTTACCCTCTGCCCAGAATTGATCAATTAGTGGATGCAACCTCGGGCCACGAGCTTCTCACTTTCATGGATACATTTTCCAGCTACAATCAAATCAGAATGGCACCACAGGATGAATAAAAGACTGCTTTTATCATTGACCGTGGTCTTTACTGTTACAGGGTCATGCCTTTTGGCCTAAAAAATGTAGGGGCGACCTATCAATGGCTGGTGAACAAGATCTTCAAAGAGCAGATTGGCCACAACATGAAGGTCTACGTGGACGACATGCTTGTAAAAAGCAAATCCTCAATGAACCACGTCGCCGACCTTGAAGAGACCTTCAGCGCCCTTCGAAATACAAGATGAAGCTGAACCCAACCAAGTGCACTTTTGGAGTAACCTCAGAAAAATTTTTGGGCTTTATGGTATCGGAGTGCGGGATCGAAGCAAATCTGAAAAAGATTCGTGCCATCTAGGAAATGACCGTCTCGAAGTCAATAAAGGAAGTTCAACACCTTAATGAGAGAGTAGCAGCTCTGAATCGCATCGTCTCAAGGTCAGCCGAATGGTGCCTACCTTTCTTTCAGACTCTCAAGCAGCCAAAGAACTTCTGTTGGACCACTGAATATCAGCAAGCATTCGAAGAATTGAAGAACTACCTCGGCTCACCTCCGCTATTGGCAAAGTTCGAACTTGAAAAGGAGTTGTTCCTATACTTGGCGGTCTCCCCTGTGGCTCTCGCAGCAGTTCTGGTTAAGGAAGAAGCAAAAATTCAACGATCGATCTACTACATAAGTCGAGTATTGAGAGACACTGAAATCAGGTACACTAAGTTAGAGAAACTAACTTACACCCTGTTGATTGCAGTCCGAAGGCTCCGACCTTACTTTCAAGGGCACACCATAATATTGCTCATCGACCAGCCGATTAAGGCAGTTCTGCATCGAGCGGATGCTTCTGGAAGGATAGCGAAATGGACGGTCAAGCTCATGAAATTCGACATCAACTATCGACCTCGATCGATGATAAAAGTCCAGATATTAGTAGACTTCATAGTGGAATGCACTATCTCAGAAGAAGCCGAACTTGAACGAGGTGAAGCTGACAACCCAGGGCTCCAGCCGAACTCCCCTGAGAAAAGAACAGATCTCCCTGATGGTTTTTGGGTCCTCTATGTGGATGGTTCCTCCAACATGTCAGGCGTGGGTGCGGACCTGATCTTGATCAATCCGGAAGAAATTATCGTGGAGTACGCACTGCGCTTCGAATTTCCTGCGACAAATAATGGAGCAGAATATGAAGCTTTAATTGCAGGACTGAAGATCATCAAAAAATTAGAAGTAGATCGACTCCAAGTCTACAGTGACTGCCAATTGGTGGTGGGACAAGTCAGTGGAAACTATGAAGCTCGGGAGGACAGTATGGCCAGGTATCTCGAAAAGATAAAAGAGATCATCCCTATCTTTGGCAGCTTTGACATCAAGCAGATTCCAAGAGCAAAAAATATCAGGACCGATCTTCTCTCTAAGTTGGCTACATTGGCTCCGGCTGAACTACCCAAGGAAGTCCTCTTTGAAGTTATAAAATGTCCAAGTATAGAAGAACCACAGCTTGTAATGGAGATCAGCCATGAACCCAACTGGATTGACCCATTGGTTGCATACCTCAAAGACGGGGTTCTTCCTCATGATGCAAAAAAAGCTCGGAAGCTTAGAAACTAGACCTCCCGATATATCCTTTATGAGGGCAAACTGTACAAGAGGTCATACTCTTTGCCCCTCCTGAAATATCTCCGGCCTTTTGAAGCCGACTTTGCCTTGTGGGAGGTACATGAAGGAGTCTGCGGAAGTCACCTGAGAGCCAGATCTTTATCCCACAAACTGCTCCAACAAGGTTATTACTGGCCTACAATGTACCACGACTCCATTGAATATGTCAGAAAGTGTGATCAGGGTCACAGATATGCGAATATCCAAAGATAGTCCTCCTCCGAACTTACACCCTTGAGTGCCCCATGGTCGTTTGCACAATGGGAGATGGATATCCTTGGACCTTTTCTTATGGCATTCGAACAGCGAAAGTTTCTCCTGGTGGCAATTGACTACTTCACCAAATGGGTCGATGCTGAACTTTTGGCAAAAATCACAGAAGCTAAAGTACAGGACTTCGTCTGAAAGTCAATCGTTTGTAGGTTCGGCTTACTCAGAACTCTCATTACTGATAATGGGCGATAATTTGCTAGAGTAAGGTTTGCTGAATTTTGTGAGGACTTAAACATCTTCCATAACTTCACGTCAGTAGCCCATCCACAGGCAAATGGCGAAGTCGAAGTGACTAACAGGACTCTATTGCAGGGAATCAAGGCGAGACTTGAAAAAGCAAAGAGAACTTGGGCAGACGAGCTTTATCATGTGTTATGGATATACCGAACTACCCAAAGTTGTCCACGGGGGAGACCCCCTTTGCCTTAGCCTTCAGAACAGAAGCCGTTATCCCGATTGAACTCAAACTTCTGTCGGCGTGAGTCATGGCATTCGATGAGCAGCGCAACTCACAGGATCTCAAGGCCAACCTCGACTTGTTAGAAGAAAAATGAGAGACAGCTCAAGTTCGGATGGCAGCCTACAAGCAGAAAGCAGCCCGCTACTATAACTCCCGGGTCAAGAGCAAAGCCTTCAGAGCGGGAGACTTAGTACTTCAGCGAGCTGCTGTTTTACAATCTCAGAACCAAGGAAAACTTTTCCCAAACTGGGAAGGCCCGTATGAAGTCAGGGAGGTAGTCCGGTCCGGAACATACTATCTAAAAGAGCTCGGAGGAGTGGACCTTCCGCGATCATGGAATTCAAAAAATTTACGAATGTATTACTGATAACTTTGCCTTAAATAAAAGTTTCATATTCGCATATCTTTTCTTTTGGCATGAGCTTATAACAACATGGAGTAGCTCCTTCAGACAATCGAAACTAAGCGTATCAGGAACAAGAGGAGAACCTCATCCTAACACAAATGAAGGTCTGATTATTTAGAGATCAGATGGGGGGAGAGGCCCTCGCAACGGCCCTTATGCGCCCCACAGCCATGTTAGGAACAGGAGAAGAACCTCATCCTAACATGAGCAAAGTCGAAGATCCGATTATTAAGAGATCGGATGGAGGGAGAGGCCCTCCCAATGGCCCTTATGCGCCCTCACAGCCATGTTAGGAACATGAGGAGAACCTCATCCTAACATGAGCAAAGTCGAAGACCCGGTTATTAAGAGACCGGATGGGGGGAGAGGCCCTCGCAATGGTCTTTATGTGCCTCCACAGCCCTGTTAGGAATAGAAAGAAAATCTCGTCCTAACATGAGCTGAAATTAACTGTGTCGAGAACAGGAGGAGAACCTCATCCTGATACAAATGAAGACCTGATCATTTAAGATAGGATGAGAGGAAAAGCCTCCTCAACGGTTTCTCTACACCCCTACAACCCCGTTAGGAGCAGAGGAAAAACCCTCACCCAAACATAAAAAAAAAGGGAGAGAAAAAGGGAAAGCGATGAGCTACGCCAGAGATAAGAAAAAAATGAACTACATCTAAGACATAAGGGACCTCATCTCAATGAGGAAGAAAACTCTTGTCAAAAATTCTTAGTCTCTAAGGGGGAACGCAACACTAGCAGAAGAAAATAGACTTCCTCAAAGTAACGAGAAGTTCGGGCCCCAAGCTCGAACACCGGGAGAAAGCATCAAATTCGAATGGCCTCGAAAAGACCTTCGGTCATGAACAAAAAGGGTGAATCAACATGGCGATGATCAAGAACCTTCAAACAACGTCAACATCGAATAAGATAAAAGACAAGAGAAGCTCGGTAAACGACAACTCAGAGCAAGAATAGACAAGGTAATGAGAAATTTTTTTTTCATTTCATTAGTAAAAGGTGCATTACAAAAGCCTTTGAAGGTCAAAAAAAGATAACAAGAAAAGAATACATAGAACAAAAGGTAAAAGAAGCTCTAAGAAACTCGGCTTCTTCTGACTTCGGACTCTCGGTTCCAGTCATTATCAGGGATTGCTTTAAGTTCTCAACTTCTTCTTGCAGTTCCTTCTTTGTTAATAGCATCTCCCGATACATTTGGTGAAACCACCAGCTTTTGCCCTTCGATTCTCGAAGCCTCTTCTTCAAACTTCAGACTCTGCTTCTGCATCCTTGACTGCTTGCTGCTCATAGGTCAGCTAAATTTTCAGCCACTGCAGTTTGGCCTTCTCCTTTCCAAGGGCTACGGACAGTTCTTCCATGGTCCCCCTTAAGGATCGGAGCTCATCGGAGCCTTGAACCGAAATGGCCTGGACTCTTTCGGATAACTGTTTCTGAAGGCGAGCAACCTCATCGGTCACCGTCTTGAGCCTCCTTCTGTAGTTGTCTATTTGCCCGCACCAGCCGACTCGGTAAGTGTTGTAATTTATCTCGACATCCTGTAGCTGCTTCTGGAGGTTGAAAAATTTCTTCGACCAGTTCCAGCCGTAGTCAGCCTGAGTTGGAAGCCAGGATGAGCTCCCTTCTAATTGATCGATCTTCTCCCATGCGGCCGCCAACTCAACCTCGAGGGAGCTGATCTTGGAGACCTGAGTCCAAGATCGATCGCTGGCGCATTTCTGTAGTTCCTCAAGCTCCTTCTCGAAGTTGGCCTTCTTTCGGTGTAGTCTATGAAGTCCTTTTTGTGGAGGTTTCAAAGGCGAGTAACCTCTACGGTGGCTTCCGAATGGCTCTTCTTCAGCCTGTGAAGTTCGTCATCCATCTTCTTTGATTTCTTCGTAAGTGACGAACTTTCCTTCTCAGATCCCGATCATAGACTTCAAAGAAATTTCCTACGATAGGGGAAGAGCTTCGATAGGGCACTGTTGTCAAAAATAAGAGCATCACAAACAAATCATTGCAAGAAAAAAAAAAGAGAAAAAAGAAATAGAAGGAGAAAAAGGAGCTCCTGTAAAGAAAATCTGATTTCATTGATTGAATAATTCTTAAGTACAAGAGAAGAGAAAAAAGTTGTAACAAAGAAAAAGTATAAAATTAGAGGTCTCGACCTCTAGAGTAGAAGTGGAGGAGCTCGGACCCCCGGAAGGTCGGTCAGACAGCTGCGGCAGTTGAAGAGGTCCCGACTGGAGGGAGATCGGAGCAGCTTCGGAAGGTCCGGCTTCATCATCGGATGCTTCATCAGGAACTGAGGTCAGAGTTCGAGAAAACTTTCCGACCACCTTCTCCTGGCAAAGCTCGAAGCCTTTGATAAAGGTGGCCTGGCCGAACTTGATATTCAGATCCCTCATCTCGGAGGAGGTCTTGAACTCCTCCACTGCTTGGGCCCTTGCCTCCAGAGACTAGGGTCGGAGATTGCTCCTTCAGCTTGGAGACCTTGGCTCTCTGCCTTTCTTTTTTCCCTCCAAGGCAGCCTTCAGATCCGTAAGTTTGTTACTCCTTCTGAGCGCCTCTTGGAGACTCGTGACTTCGGTGACCTTCTCCTAAGATGGGCAGCCTCAGCCTGGCGACCTTCCTCTGCCTGGGCTGCTTCCTTCTTTGATTTTCATCGCCTCGATGTTGGCGATGAGTGGTGTCCAATCTGCAAGAGGCAGGAAGTCAATATGAAAGCTAAGAGAATGAACTAAGTGAAGAAGCGAAGGAAGAAAAAGTAAATCGGCCTACCTCAAGAAAGGACCCAGAGAGTCCCAACCCGCTGTTCAGGATCGGCATGGACGATCCTGTGGACGACTGGGCAGAAGCACCAGTCGACCAACTTTTTATTAATCCCTGTTGTTGAAGGATTCTTCCCTGGATCCTCTTCGGAGCTTGCCCTCGATGGACCCTGCGCTGATTGGCCACGTCTTCTTCTTCTCCTCCTTCGGCCCCCGACGCCTCCTCGGGATGAGACTCTAGAGCGGGAACCTCGCGAGGGCTTCTTGAAGAAGCTCGGGGACTGGCTCGACGTCGGAGGGGCATCAAGGCAATGGCGCTGGGCAAGCACGGCGAGCTTGTCTCCTCACCCTCGCCTTCTTCGCCGACCCAGAAGTTGCGGGCCTTTTTTCTTGGGCCTTGAGACCTTGGCTAGTATCTGAGCTGCGTCTGCATCCATATCTGCAATGAAAAAAGATCGCACAGCTTAGAAACAGAATAAGAGAAAGAGGAAGCGGAATGACTGAAAGAAAAAAATACAGGGGTTGAGGGGCTCAGGCCGACATTGAATAAAAGTTGCTCCTTCAGAAGGTCGGGAGGAGAGGAGCTGGATAAGTTTAAGTTTATTGGAGGCTTCAAGGTCATCCTTTTCAGCTAGAAGCCCGACGGACGGAGTCCCTCAGGAGCCCCAGGGGGCAACCCCAGCATCAGGGTCGGGCATCGGACGTAGAAGTACCTCTCCTTCCAGTTGTGGATAGAAGAGGGGGCACCTTTCAGCAACCCTTTCTACCAAACTGGAGGAGAAGTACCACCAGTCCTTTGCCGAAGGGTGACGCTTAAAGTATAAAGTTTCTAAACAAGGGAAGAGTTGGCCGGACTTCAGCTAAATGACAGAGGAAAAGAAATCCTATCAGAAACCTAAAGGAGTTCGGGCTACAGAAACTAGAAAATGTTTAAAAAGTAAAAAAGAGCAACAACAAAAGGTGGGAGTGGAAAGTCAAGCCGGTGCGGAAGGCTTCCTGGTATAAACAAAAGCGGCCAGGGGGAGGGGCGCTAGCCCGTCAGTTGGCCCGGAAGCTCAAGCTCATACTCCGGAGGAACCCGTACTGAATCCTAATCAGCGAGAGTTCGTCCGAGTCAAAGAGCTGGAAATGGTGTCTGGTACAAGATCGGAAGAGGTCCGATCCTAAGTACGGGTTCATCTACAGTACTAGAATTTTGAGGGGCTGGAGCTGACGAACTTCTAGAACTGCTAGAGGAGGAAGTGTTGGAGGAATTTTGAATCAATGAAAACCAAAAAATCTAAAAAAATTAGAAAAAATAGGAAACAAGGCCTCGCGGAGAAACGGAATGGGCGGAAATGCAGAGGAGGAAAAATGAAAGACAGCAAGAAAAAGAAGGGTTCCGAAACTAACCTAGGCTGGTCCGAGAGGTGCAGGAGGGCAGCGAAGGCGATGGAGGTCGACCTGAAGGGCGCCTAAGATCGAGAGGGAGCTGGAGGAGGAGAAGCTCTCGGAGAAGAAGAGGGACGAAGAAAAATCTCAGCAAGGTGAAACCCTGAAGGAGGGGGACGGGTTTAAATAGACCTCAGGGTCCGACGCAATAATGATTGCAGATCTCCTTTGGCCGATCTACAACCACGCGTGTCCCACTCATCGTGGAGACGGCTGACGACTGACAGAATCATTATTGACCGTACCTGGGCAACGCTCCAGAGAAATTTCGAAAAAATCTTTTCGGATCACCTCGATTTGAAAGACTCCAGCACCGGCGCCCAAACACCAAAATATCTGGAAACAATCGAGTACGAAAATCAAGGGGGCAACTTCGCTGTGAAAATTTCTCTGTACTTTCTTCATTCGAAACCAAACTCGAAAGTAGGGAGACTAGTGTGGGTATAAAATAACCCTGCCGAAGTTCGTAAGAGGCCAACCTCCCAGGACTCTTCCGGCTTTCCGACCTTGTGCGGTGTCTTTCTGAACTCCCCCGACCGTCCGAGCTTTCACAGTACCATCCGGACTCCTCCAGCAGTCGACCTTCCACAGTGTCCTCCAGATTCCTCAATGGACGAACTCCTATCGTACCCTCCAGACTTCTCCAATAATGAGCTCCTTCAGTCGTCTATCGACTGCTCCAAATGCTTCTGGCTTCACTATCAGCGATTTTCTACAGTGATCGACTACTCTCCGAATCTTTCCAGACTTCCTCCTGTCACGATCGACTTTACTCCGAGCTTCTTTCGGAACTTCGTCAATGTCCGGGCTTCTCCAACAGCAGGACTTCTACAGTAACCAGACTCATCCAAGTTTCTACATGGTCGACCCCTTCCGAATTTCATCCGAGCTTCTACAGTAAGCGAATTCTCCGAACTTCTATTGCAAGCGACTTCATCGAGTTCTACGGTAAGTGGACTTCGTCCGAGCTTCTACAATAAGCGATCTCATCCTGGGCTTCCACGGCAACCGGTCTCCATCGAGCTTCTACAGTAAGTGGCCTCCTTCCGGACTCCTACAAGAAGACTGTCGACTTACACAGGATGGATTCCAGACGAACTTCTACAACAGACGGGTCCCAGCAGTGATTTCTACAGTGACCGACTGTCTCTGGTGTCTTCCATACCTCTAGCCATCAACCTTCAACAGCCCAATCGACTTCAACATGCAACCAGACCTCCAACGGATCAATTCTCCGGACCCCTCCAGCGGTCGACCTTCCACAGTGTCCTCCAGATCTACGGACGAACTTCCACAATGCCGTCGACTCCTTCTATCGGTCAACTTCTATAAGCCTTCTGAATTTTGCTATCGATCGACCTTCTGTCGGATTCCTCATGCAACCGGACCTCTCCAGCGGACAGTCTTCAGAAAGCTTCTACATCAGATAAATTCCAGATGAACTTCTCTAGCAATCGGACTCTAGCATGGATTTCTCCAACAGAAATTTTCCATCCGGGCTTCTACAGCAGATGACTTCGTCTGCAGCATCAACGTCTAAGGCACCCAACAACAGTTAACCCATCAGCAACCTCGGAAACATCCAAGCTTCTCTTAGATTGCTGAGACAGAGAGCTATTCCACTCCACCAGACGTCCAATCGAGCTTCATCGTCCGGCCCGAACTCTCCGCAAGTCACGACAACAGACACCACTCCACTCTCTGTAACAAACTCCACGTGGCCCACCACTCTCCGACAAGTCACGACAACGGACACCACTACTCTCGTAACAAACTCCACGTGGCCCCGAACGGCCCACTACCAGGCAGTTACGGACGTCGCTGTCAATCAGTTACGCTCTCTCGTCTATAAAAGAGACCCCCCAGATGCGTTCTCCTTAAGCTCTAAGCACTATCTCTAAACTCTGCTAAAATCGCATTCGAGTGCTCCATTTCTGTTAAAGCAGAGTACTGATTTGAGCATCGGAGGGTCTTGCCGGAGCACCCCCAACTCCGGTTTAGATTTTTCTTGCAGGTCTCGGCAGCGGCTGTGATCTCCTCGACTCCGGCTTCTCCGGCATCGACGAAATTCTGCACTAATAGAATTATTCTAAATTTTAAAAGTTTTTATATAGAGTAGTTAGAGAATGACTTCTGCCCTACTTGCTTATAAGGTGATATATCTTTCTTTGGAAACTAATAATTGGATGGCATCTGTTGTTATTCAAAATCCAATTTGACAAGATGGATGGATATGTTATTCTACTTGATGGAGATGGAGAAGCATGACCCGAAGCTGAAGTAGTTCTATAACTATAGAAAATAGCCAAATGTTTGTTGGATGTATGAGAATCCTCCAATACTGAAATAATTTGAAATTTTGAGTGGAAACATGAGATATGAAGAAGAGAAATGTTATGTAGGAATTTTCTTCAATATACCTGTTGAGGATATTTTTGTACTAGCAAAAGATGTGAGATGATAGTCTTAAGCACATGCCTCACTTCTGCACTAGTTCAAAAATTATTATGCTTCAACCAATAAAGTCCATTCCGACTGATTTCTGCTCCATCCATTGAACTATAAAAGATTGACAGCAAGCTTCTTTATGTTCTTTTCAAATTAGATTATTATGGAGACATCGAGATGAGCACCAGGTAAAGTCACATCA
>NC_026001.2:75645009-75659898 GCF_000442705.2 Elaeis guineensis | reverse complement strand
GGTGAGAGTTGTTTGTGAATTGCAAGATAGCATTAGCTAAAATACTAAGATAATGAACTCAAATGATTTCAAGGATATATACAAACTAGAAAGCGGAGAATTGAATAAGATGAGAATTTGTAGAACCTACAACTCATTAAGATTTAACAAGTTCTAGAATTAAAACAATGTTTACAACATGGTTTGCCAAAATGGATCAATCGAGGACTAGCACAATTCTGGCCTTTAAATTGGTTCGCCCCCTTCATGTGTTTAAACCCTCTTGATTCGCTCATGTCCGACTCGATTCCATGCTATTAAATTGCTCCATCTCAATTTACTCAATAAAACCCATCACATGCCCCCTCTACATCGCTCATGGTTTGAGACATTTGAGAGCCACCCCCGCTCACATCGATTGCTCTCTCTCTCTCTCTCTCTCTCTCACCCTCCCCTACCCCCATGCAATCATGCTGCTCACTCTCCCCCTGCCAGCATCAAAGGTACGCCCCCTTCTCTCTCTCTCTCTTTCTTGCTCTGGGTTAGGTTTAAGGTTTAAAGCCCTCTCTCTCCCTCCCTCCCTCTCCTTCCTCTCTCTCCTTCTCTGTGATGGCCCGGCCCGAGTAAAGAATCCCAGCCCACCAAAGCCCAAAAAAAAAAAAAAAAAAAAAAAACAGAGGAGAAGAACTCCCAAAGGAGTCTTCTTCCTCCTCTCGCCGGCTTCCAATCGGAGTCGGAAAGAGCCCCCTCCGGCTCTATTTAAGGAGGAGAACCCTCCTCTCTCCCTCTCATCGAGAAATCCCAGGGCAAAACGGCAGAGATCGCCGGAAAATCCTCACGAAGACCCGTCCCTGTGCCCGTCCAATTGCTCGCCGGAAAAGCCTCGCCGGCGTCGGAGGTAAGCCTCCTCCCCTTCCTCTTTTCTCCCTTTTCCTTCCCATGCCGGTGTGCATGCTCGCCGGCGACCGGAGTCGCCAGATTTTGTTGCGGAAGAACTTTTATTTTTTTGCCGTTTTTCCGATGCCGGTGGTCACCTTGGCCCTCCTCTTGTCGTTGGGCCGCCCCCTCCTGCCGACGGCCACCCCATGCCGGCTGCGCCGCCGGTCGGAACTCCAAGGAGGGGACTTGCCGATCCCCTGTTTCGGCCAGGGAAGAGCCCGAAGAAGAAAGAAGAAGAAGGAAAAGAAAAGAAAAAGAAAAAGAAAAAAAAAGAAAAGAAAAGAAAGAGAAGAAGAAAAAGAAAAGAAAAAAAAAGAAAAAAAGGAAGAAAAATAAAATAATAATAATATAATAATAATAAATAGATTTCTCTCCTCTCTCTTTCGTGAAGAAAAAGAAAAAAAAGAAAGAGAGAAAGAAAAGAAGAAAGAAAAATAAAATAAATTAATTAATAAATAATGATATAAATAATAAAATATGAGAAAGAAGTTTCTCTCTCTCTTTCTTCAGCCTGAACTAGTATTTCCTCTCTCTAAAAATGGACTTTCTCTCTCTACTTTCTCTCTCTAAAATTCTCTCTCTAGATTATTTCTCTCCTAAGATTTCTAAATTTTGAGAAGAATGATGATGAATTTAAATGATCCTCGTGATGGATTTTTGATCTGTGATCGTCGGACGGTACACCGACACTCACTTTGATCATATTAGGTATTTTTAAGATTCTATTTTTCATGATTTTATTGAATTATCCACATGATAATTTCAGCATGATTTGATCCGATCGATCGGATTTGTTGAATCATATTGTTGAAAAATTCAAGATGAATTTTCTCTCTCTAAAATTTTCTCTCTCTAAATTTTTCTCTCTAAAATATTCTCTCTTGATTGATTCTCTCTCTAAAAAAGGTTAGTGAATGAAGAAATTTCTTTTAATAGTCCTGATCTGATTCTAATAAAGAACCCTGATCCATGATTGTCGGACAGCGTACTGGCACCCACCTTGATCAGACCATTAATCTTTAGATTTGATCATCCATGATTCTGATCTAGCCATGACTTGATTTGATCATGTTGATTTCATCAATCGAGATATTGGACCAATCGTAATGTTGGATTGTATCACCTGATCAATTCGAATTGTACCTCATGAATTCTATCTCTGATTTTCTCTCTCCACTTGATTTTATGAAATCGATGAAGAAACCTCGTCCTATCACTTATCCGATTTGATCTGATAGTCAAACTTTGGATCGTTTAGGTCCTAATTAGATTTTGATTGATGAAATTAGATGATCGGACCCAATCTAAACCGTTAAAATATGGTATTCGTATTCTTTCTAATTATTGAAATTGATTCTGTATAGGATTGTGGATGTTTGATCATGGGATATCGCGATATGATCTACGAACAGAATTTTTAGAAGAAAATTTATAGAATTATGTGGATTTATTGGAATGCGTTCGAGTAAGTAATATTTCACTTTTTCTAGATTTATCGGCAAATTATAATATATTTTTCTGACATGATTTGTGAAATGATGCATGAATTGGATGAATGTATTTTGTTATGAAAATATCTTATTTGAAATGTTATGATGAAGCATGATTGAACATATTGATTCCATGATGCATTATATTGATTGATTTCGATACTACATGATTATATGTTTTATTATCGAAATTAGAATATGAAATATGATTTATGAAAATTATGATATAAGAAACATTATGAATTGACAACCTGACTATGTAAAGGACCCTGCCAATGGGGGCATATACGTTGGCAATTGATTTGTCCTGAGGGTTTACGTCGCCAGAGAGACCAGCGACAAACCGCCAGAGAGACCAGCGGTTCCAAAGGACTTTACTGCCAGATGATTCGCAGCTCACCGCAAGAAGATACGCGGTGTTATGACCCTGCCACAGAAAAAATGTGGTCATAGCTCATGGTTGACGAAAAGAATTTAAGAACGAAAAAATTGAAATCTGGAAAGAAACTTGAATTTTCGAAAAAGAAATGAATTTGGCATGAATTATGTTGCATAATTGAAATTGATTTCGAATTGATGAACTCTATATGCTTATTTTCTATAAATAATTATTTACTTAAATGCCTGATGAAATCTGTTGAGAAGTGATCATTACTTACTGGACTGTCTAGCTCATTATCTCTTATTTTACTGTTTTTACAGATGTTGAGGAATTAAGATGATACAAGATATGAATGAAAGAGTGATCAGAAGCAGAATCTCCATACTTTTATTTTAAATTGAAAATTTATTGAATTGATGTAAGGTCTATGAATCATTGTTGAATTTATTGAGATATTAAAGAAGAAATTTAGATCGTTATATTTTGGATTTAAATTATTGTCTAATTATTCCGTTGTTGTTTTAGGATAGCATGATAAGATGCCTTGCATGCTTATGGGAAGAGTTTTCTATGAGTATGCGGCGGTTGCCATGACCCTCGATTCACAATCTCGGGTCGGGGGCGTGATAATTAATATGGTATCTGAACGTTAGTAAATGAACTAAGATGTGTATAGAAGGAGTGTTAGTGGATAGACACTAAGGACATTATGGTGTAAATCTTTGATGATTGTAGTGGGAGAAATCTTTATAATTTTTGATTTAACATTAAGATTATGTATAAAAGGATCGCAAGAGATTATGACATATGGAGTTTGAAATATGATGGATAATCTATAGATCATGATATGATTAGTTAGGTCTTGATCGAAAGTAATCACAAAAGGATTGACCTAAAATTTTATTGTGCATTGTGGTTATTAATTGATCATTGGTTATTCAAGTGAATCGTAAGTTCAAATTCGATGTGAGAATAATACTATAATATTACTTCTAGTTGAGAAGTTGACTATTATTGACAAGATAAAGATTTGATGATAAAATATTGTTCCCGGATGGACTAAGAAAGTCTCTTATGATGCTTGATTGGAATATTTATCGAAATTGAACTTGGTATGTGGATCACATATAAAGTGACATATTAGGATGAATGCATATTTGAGGATATTGCAAAGAAACTTATTTTTTATGGATGAAATGGATTATGAGATTGTAGAATATTCATCGTACTGAAATCTTTAATCATCATCCTTAGATCTAGATAATAAATCTTATTATGTCTCTTGGAGACTACATGATATGTATGAAATTTCAATTTAAAAATTTCGTATGTAAGTTGATCAAGAAATTTTCTAATATTATTGTTGAGGTTGTTAATAAAAATTGATATCTTGAGATTAAGATAAAAATCTGATTTATATTTATTTCAGATTAAGAGATCCATGTGAATTTATAATTTAAAAATTTTAGATTTAGGAATTAATATGGAGTTCCTTTGCTTTTGTTAACGAGATCCCTAATTGAATCTACTATTAAATAGAGATTTAATTTTTTTGAAATTGTATGATTGTTATGAAAGGATATTTGATAGATATTGAAGATCCTGATGATAGAAATTTTAGAAAAAAAATAATGATTTGAAATTCTTATATATTCTGATTATGTCCAAATTTGGTGGAGCATCGAAGGATTTTTTTCATTGATTTGACTTATGAAGATTTTTGGTTCGAAAATTATCAAATTGAATTGATATGAGAATTAAAATTTGATTCATATTGATTATAGTAAATCTATATGATGGTTTAAATATGATATTGGACTCAAGGGTTAATCAAGATTATTGTATACCAGTAAAAGTATGAATGAAAATCGAAAGTTAATCCTTGACTTCAATTGAAATTTGAAATTTTAGATCTTTTCTATTGATAAGATAAAGAAATAATTTGATCAAATTTTTTTTTTTTGTGAACCTAAGAAATTTTGATTGTTAGATCAAAGTGCGCAGTGGAAGCATGGTAATCTGGATTACTTTGAGTAAGTCAGGAATGTTGACCCTTTGAGTTAAAAAATTATGATAGATGATATGATTTGATATAAAAAATTTATTGATATTAGAAAGAATAATATTTTAAAATTTTGAATTATTTTAGATATCTTAATGTGATTTTTTAAAGTAGTGCTTCCACCTACTATGCTAAAAAAAAAAAAAATTTAGCATCCTGATTCTAGGATGAGTGGACCCTTGACTTTTGATTTTTGATTTAGAATATTTAGAGATAAATTTTCTCTATCCTAGAATTAAATTTTATAATTCTCTATTTATTAGAAAAAATTTGAGATTGTTTATTGAACAATAATTTTGATCTTAGATTATTATACTCAAATATTTATCTTCAAGGTATAATAAAATTTGAAGTTAGAACTCTTTTGATCATTATTATTTCTCTGACTGAATGGAAAAGATTGAGGTTATCTATTGATATTGACGATTGTTCTACAACAGATGGATTGGAATTATTTATAATTTTAATTTGATAATGAATCGATTAATTAAGAGTTGTTAATGTTTAGATAAAGAAAATTGATATAATTACTTAGAATAGAGACATTGATTTTGATTATAAGAAAAATATAGTTTTGATTTAGATCAATTTTTGAGTTATTGATTTTTATTATGGAATGACTTAATGATAAAATTTGCTTCAAAAATTAGAATATTTAAGAGTTTGAGGGTTTGAGTAAGAAAATTTCGATGACTAGAAATAGTGATATTGATTCAATCAACAATGGTGATATTGATCTTTATGAAATGACTTAATGATGAAATTGTATCGAGAATTAAAATATCAAAAGTTTGGGAATGAGATTGAAATGATAAATCTTCAACCTTTGAAAGTACGAATAAAAGAAAATATTTTTGAATTTTGATTGATTAGGATGTCATTAAATGATTCATAGAAGTATGTTTTCTATCTTATGATGGGTTGAAATTAAGAGTGGTTAATATTTTGAAAAATAAATAAATGATGATGAAAAATAAAATTCTTATTCAAGAATTAAGATATTGATTTTCTTCTATTCACAAGAGATAGATTTGATTTTGATCTAGTCATGAGGTATTGAACATTATTTTATAAAAAATGAGAGCATAATTTCGAAATCTTGAAATATTAAAAATCTTTGAGATGTTGGTCTTGATAAATAAGAAAATGAATGATTCCGTTTCAGATAGATATTTGATGTACCGACTTTTTTCTTATGAAATAATTTAAGAATGAATTTATATCAAGAATTAGAATATTGAAATATTTGTGGATGAATTCAATAAGAAACTATGAAGACTCAAGCAAGAAAAATTTCGAGGACGAAATTTCTTTTAGAGGGAGAAGAACGTGATGGCCCGGCCCGAGTAAAGAATCCCAGCCCACCAAAGCCCCAAAAAAAAAAAATAGAGGAGAACTCCCAAAGGGAGTCTTCTTCCTCCTCTCGCCGGCTCCCAATCGGAGTCAGAAAGAGCCCCCTCCGGCTCTATTTAAGGAGGAGAACCCTCCTCTCTCCCTCTCATCGAGAAATCCCAGGGCAAAATGGCAGAGATTGCCAGAAAATCCTCACGAAGATCCATCCCTGTGCCCGTCCAATTGCTCGTCGGAAAAGCCTCGCCGGCATCGGAGGTAAACCTCCTCCCCTTCCTCTTTTCTCCCTTTTCCTTCCTGTGCCGGTGTGCACGCTCGTCGGCGACCGGAGTCGTCGGATTTTGTTGTGGAAGAACCTTTATTTTTTTACCGTTTTTCCGATGCCGGTGGTCACCGCCGACCACCGGTTTGGCCCTCCTCTTGTCGTTGGGCCGCCCCCCTCCTGCCGACGGCCGCCCCACGCCGGCTGCACCGTCGGTCGGAACTCCAAGGAGGGGACTTGTCGGTCCCCTGTTTCGACCAGAGAAGAGCCCGAAGAAGAAGAAGAAGAAGGAAAAGAAAAGAAAAAGAAAAAAAGAGAAAAGAAAAAAAAGAGAAGAAGAAAGAAAAGAAAAAAAAAAGAAGAAAAATAAAATAATAATAATATAATAATAATAAATAGGATTTTCTCTCCTCTCTCTTTCGTGAAGAAAAAGAAAAAAAAAGAAAGAGAAAAGAAAAGAAGAAAGAAAAATAAAATAAATTAATTAATAAATAATGATATAAATAATAAAATATGAGAAAGAGAGTTTCTCTCTCTTCCCTCTCTTTCTTCAGCCTGAATTAGTATTTTCTCTCTAGAATCCTCTCTCTAGATTATTTCTCTCTCCTAAGATTTCTAGAATTTTGAGAAGAATGATGATGAATTTAAATGATCCTCGTGATGGATTTTTGATCTGTGATCATCGGACGGTACACCGACACTCACTTTGATCATATTAGGTATTTTTAAGATTCTATTTTTCATGATTTTATTGAATTATCCACATGATAATTTCAGCATGATTTGATCCGATCGATCGGATTTGTTGAATCATATTGTCTGAAGAATTCAAGATGAGTTTTCTCTCTCTAAAATTTTCTCTCTCTAAAATATTCTCTCTCTTGATTGATTCTCTCTCTAAAAAAGGTTAGTGAATGAAGAAATTTCTTTTAATAGTCCTGATCTGATTCTAATGAAGAACCCTGATCCATGATTGTCGAACAGCGTACTGGCACCCACCTTGATCAGACCATGAATCTTTAGATTTGATCATCCATGATCCCGATCTAGCCATGACTTGATTTGATCATGTTGATTTTATCAATCAAGATATTGGACCAATCGTCATGTTGGATTGTATCACCTGATCAATTCGAATTGTATCTCATGAATTCTCTCTCTGATTTTCTCTCTCCACTTGATTTTATAAAATCGATGAAGAAACCTCGGTCCTATCACTTCTTATCCGATTTGATCTGATAGTCAAACTTTGGATCATTTAGGTCCTAATTAGATTTTGATTAGATGAAATTAGATGATCGGACCCAATCTAAACCGTTGAAATATGGTATTCGTATTCTTTCTAATTATTGAAATTGATTATGTATAGGATTGTGGATGTTTGATCATGGGATATCGCGATATGATCTACGAACAGAATCTTTAGAAGAAAATTTATAAAATTATGTGGATTTATTGAAATACGTTCGAGGTAAGTAATGTTTCATTTTTTCTAGATTTATCGGCAAATTATAATGTATTTTTCTGACATGATTTGTGAAACAATGCATGAATTGGATGAATGGTATTTTGTTATGAAAATATCTTATTTGAAATGTTATGATAAAGCATAATTGAACATATTGATTCCATGATGCATTATATTGATTGATTTCGATACTACATGATTATATGTTTTATTATCGAAATTAGAATATGAAATATGATTTATGAAGAATTATGATATAAGAAACATTATGAATTGACAACATGACTATGTAAAGGACCCTGCCAATGGGGGCATATACGTTGGCAATTGATTTGTCCTGAGGGTTTACGTCGCCAGAGAGACCAGCGACAAACCGCCAGAGAGACCAGCGGTTCCGAAGGACTTTGCTGCCAGATGATTCGCAGCTCACCGCAAGAAGATACGCGGTGTTTGACCCTGCCACAGGAAAAATGTGGTCATAGCTCATGGTTGACGAAAAGAATTTAAGAACGAAAGAAATTGAAATCTGGAAAGAAACTTAAATTTTCAAAAAAGAAATGAATTTGGCATGAATTATGTTGCATAATTGAAATTGATTTCGAATTGATAAACTCTATATGTTTATTTTCTATAAATGATTATTTACTTAAATGCCTAATGAAATCTGTTGAGAAGTGAACATTGCTTACTGGGCTGTCTAGCTCATTACCTCCTATTTTACTATTTTTACAGATGTTGAGGAATTAAGATGATACAAGATATGAATGAAAGAGTGATCAGAAGCAGAATCTCTATACTTTTATTTTAAATTGAAAGTCTTATTGAATTTGATGTAAGGTCTATGAATCATTGTTGAATTTATTGAGATATTAAAGAAAAAATTTAAATCGTTATATTTTGGATTTAAATTATTGTCTAATTATTCCGTTGTTGTTTTAGGATAGCATGATAAGATACCTTGCATGCTTATGGGAAAAGTTTTCTATGAGTATGCGGCGGTTGCCATGACCCTCGATTCACAATCTCGGGTCGGGGGCGTGACATTCTCCCTCTCTAGTTTTCCTTTGTTGGTATGCAGCAAAACGATATGGCATTGTACCATACCATACCGTACCACTGGCCTACCAACACAACTACCAGTTTCGATATTATGAACCTTGGTTCACAAAAAAGACTAATCATCTTCGTACAATAAGTTGGAGAAAAGAAGATCAAACAAAGTTGAAGCTATACGGTTGTTTTGTTTAGGATGGATGGATATTTGAAAAATGGCGAAGAAATGATCAAGATGAGGATAAAATATGTTTAAATAAGAGAAATTTGATATTGGTAGACAAGAATATTCATCTCTTAACAATTGGTGAAGAGGGTTAACGAGTATTTTATTATGAATGGCTATGCTAGTGATGGCAAATGGGTCAGATCAAAAACATGTCAACCTAGACCTGACCCAATGATTAAATGGATCAAAAATCTAGAATCGAACCCAACCTTTTTGTGAAACAAGTAACCCATCCCGACCTATGTAATTAGTTTAATAAACAAGTCAAATCAGGTTAAATAGCTTAAATATATCTTAGTGGTTTAAACGAGTTAGATAGGTCTTAAACTTGTTAAACAAATCTTAAATTAGTAAAATCATAACCATGTCAACCCATCTCAACTATTGAATAGGTCAAGACAAACTAAACGGGCAGGACTCTAAACCTGAACCTGGCTCGTTTCAAGTCAGATAAATCCATTTAGGACCTGTCAACCCAAACCAATTTATGCCAAGCCTGAACTAGCTTAACTCAGATTGGTTGCAGGTCGAGTTGGCAAGTTGGGTCTTAAATTGCCACACCCTTAAGCTAGGTGATGTGGAACCAAGTAGTGTCGATGGGTCACATGGGAACAAATGAATGTGTGAATCTCAAAATAATACAATTAAAACAAGGAGGTAAAGCACAGAAAGACAACCAGCAGTGAACACATGCTACCTAGAATGTTGCTCATGTGCATAATCCATCATGCTTATAGAGGGTCACTTGTCAGATCCTTGCAATCCACCAAGGCTTCTTCAAATTTATATGAAATCCAACTGTGCAATCAGCAAAACATCCAGGCTGCACAGTTTTAGGAGCAATATACACCCAAGGAAGAAGTAGTTTTAGTATTTGTTTTCAAATAATGGACAAAATGCTAGTATTAACAAACCACAGCATTTCCTAATAATCGAGAACTCTTAGAGGCCAGAACTCCTAAACTGATTAAAAAAAAGACTCAAAATAAATTTGATTCACCCAAAATAATCATGTCTAAAAATTGAATTCCAAAAGCATGGTTTCAACAGTTTTGATAGTTCATTGGTAAAATGATCATAAATTCTTCTGCCAAACCCTCATTAGTGTGATTTTTGAAACACGTTGATCTTTATTCAATAAATTATATAATTGATTTGATTTTGGCTCCTAAAGTATCACATATTTATTAAATCAGACTTCTGGCTGCTGATAGCCTGGAACTGACCAACACTACCAATTGACACCTAATTAACCTAGGACCATAAACCAACTTATAACTCACTACAATACGAATTCAAGATTTCTGTCATCTAGTTAAACTATTCTGTTTCTCTAGTTGCCAGTCAAATGCCTAGCAGCTTTATGATGCAACAGTGCTATCTCTGATCTAATTAGTGGTCCTCAGCATTACCCAACACATTCCATACATAGGGCAATAATGGGTAGGTGAAACCCATTCTAGAATTTAAGCATTGAAGACTGGATAGTTTTGATAGCAATAAGGAGTCTAACACAAGTGATTCTTATTATCATAGTATAACTAGGGTTCTTCTAGAAACTGCTATTATTTGATGCAATGATTGGTGCACAAAATTGTAAGAGTAGGAAACATTGGATGGGTGGGAATGAGAAATAAGGACAGATTCTTGAGCATGTGTTAAGGTTGGAAATGAGACATAGTACAATGAGATTTAAATACAAACAGAGAAAGAGTTAAATACAAATGAAGGGTCAAAATGGACATGTATAAGAGGGTTAGGTGTGACAAGTTTATTAATGTATAACAGTTTTTTAGATGTTAAACTCATAAAGAGTAAGTTGGTCTAGCGATGTAGGTTGCTAGATATCACTATAACAAATGATTGGATGAACTACAAGGGAAGTGATTATGCTGATGATGAGCAGGACAAACAAGGAATAATAACATGTAGTTGGGAGGTCAGGAAATTACCGGGATAAAAATCTTGTATACCACAAAGTGATGTGGTGATGTTTAGGTATTTGATTATTCCAGAACTAAGCTTGTTGCACTTATTTTCATTAGAGAATTTAAAAGAAGTATTCTGACTTGATAGGAGGCAAGTGGTTCTGCTGAATTCTGTGAGCCAATGTGAAATTTTTTTTAGGCTTGATGACCTAGCTTTTAGGTTCAGTTGCTTTGCCTACTCTGTATTTCTTTAAGTGGCTAAATTGCTGGAGGTAGCCTAAGTGGTCTGGATTGAGTGGATACAATGGATTAAGTAAAGAAAAAACATGTGTCTTTGGGTCTCCTTTTCACTGCAATTACTCTTACATGGTGATTTGCTCAACTATGGAACTATGAGTTAGTGTCTTTGTTTGCATGCAGGAGTAAGATAGTCAACTTTTAAATTATTAATAAAACAAAGGAAAAAATGATAACATCTTTATTCATATGAAATCATTCCATGAAAACACAATTCAAGGACTTGCTGAAATGTACATGATCAATTAAATTTTAACAAACTTTCAAAAAATTAAAATTATGGATGGGTTAAGATTTTAAGATTTATCTAATCAAGTCATTTTAACTTATTATGCACATAATGAAGTTCAAAGTTACAAAATGTTGAGGACAGAAATTTCAACATATTGCACTAAAATCTGTGCTAAATTCTGTGCCATGTCCAAAAGGCATCCCAGGACAGAAAATTTTAACCTGGACAGCATATCAGTACACAAGACAGGAAATGCCCACCAGAATAAAGAAATAGCTAAAATTCACCAGAAGTTGAACAATAATACTGTAAAACCATCACAGTCAAGCACAATTTAGTTGCTGTTCCATTCAGTAGGCTTGACACAAAGATCACCAGCATTCGGCAGAACATCAGTATAGAAGTAATAGTGGTAGGAAGAGGGATGATCACATACAGGTATATTTTCCACAAAACAATGCTGGCTGACAGAAGGAAAATACCGTACATTCTATTACCTACTTTAAGAAGGAAGTGGTACTGACCTGTGAAGATATGATTCCTCAGAACCCATGCTGTGTGCCCAGCGAATGAAGGCACCATTCCTATCATTAGCCAATTCTTCCAGCTGTCTTTCTGCAGCAGCTGGAAATATATGAGGTTGATTCTTTAAAATGCCACACAAGAACCTTCCTTCTGGTGAAACTGGCTCAAGTGGCATACTGACACTTCCCGACTCACATTCACCGGACTCTGCACTGGCAAGTGTAATGCTTGTTGGTGTTCTTTGGCTAGCAAAACTACAGCTCTGATGGAATTTGGTTAATCCCTGAATAATTAAAAACAAATGTTGCTTCGTCCCTCGGAGAGATCACATAGGAAATAAAAAACACTTGAGTTTGTGAGCATTAATTAGAATCTAAATGTTAAAATGGGTGCCTGTCCTACTTTCTGATATTGGAGCCACTAGAAAGATATTTACTTTGCACTAAGGAAATCCTCTTCCACTAAGAGGAACATAAAGCATCAAGATATGAAATGAAGTGATAGGTACTGTCCGGTTTGAATATATCACACAAAACAAAAGAAACTTCTTTTGCCTCTCAACAAAAGAACTAGGGCAAAATAAATTTGTATTAATTCGGAACTAAAAGATACCATAGTGCACAGAACGTTTTAGAACATATACATCAAACAAAATTTTCTTATTTTCTGATCTTAACATTTCCCTAAATATCCCTCGGAACCATCTTTCCTGTATTAACCAAGTAACTCCTCTCAAAAAATTGTCTTGGGTGGGTGATTAAACAGATGTGTGACAATGACAAGTGGGAAGCCTTAACAATTGCTGAGGAGCGAATATGAGTTGAAATTGATGTCCAATGTCTGGTGAATGGTGAAACTCATTGCTGGGGGTACTGAAAGGTCCATAGAATATGCAGCATCACTAACAGGAGACAACATTCCAGGATAACCTGTCATCTGGACACAAAAATTCCTAGGGTGCAAAACATGGAAGTCAATCAGCTAGCATAGAACCCACCAAGAGCAGACAGTGGAAAAGAGCATTTCTTCTAGAGCTACTGCACAAGATGTATCAGGATCCTGGGAGGTATCAATGATGCTACAGTGTTTTGTTTACTATTTAGCAGCCTTTGGCTCAAGATAAATTAATAGAATACAAAAAAAAAAAAAAGCAAAATAAAATCTTGTATTTTTTGAACTAGAAGTCATATTTTAAAGATCTTTTTCTGCAATAACAAGCCGAAAGAAACAGAAATACTGGAAGCTATTTCTGAACAGCAAGAAATGATGATTATGTTAGACTACACCAAACAAGTTAATATCAACTCACAGAACCTGTTATTAAGTTGCAAAACAATTCAAAAAAAAAAAAAAGGCAAGCAATTAAATAGTCAATAAGCACAGCCCTAGAAATAGACTAAAAAAACAAAGAGAAGAAGAAGGAGGAGGAGTAGGAGGAAGAAAAAACCAAACTTTTTGTTCAAAAGGCAGCAAGAACGTCATGTATATCAGAAATTTTACAAAAATTCTTTCCAAAAATACTTCTTTTTTTCTCAAAAGTACAATAATTTAGCAAGAAAGAAGATATCTTTTATTCCATGCATCGAATTCTACCCCGTAAATTCCATTCTAATCCACCAAAAACCTTAGAAAAACGAGTTAAAGTCGGCCACCTCAAAAGGAGATGAAAAAAGGAATCGCAATAAGAACCTGGGAATCCAAGGTAAGGCGAAGAGTGGCACAAGATCCGACGTTTCCATAAGCCCTCTCAAGACGATGGTGACGACGACCTGCCGCCCTCACCACCAACGCCGAAGCATCAATGAGGGCGGCCCCCCTGAAACGAGTGCAGCAGTCCATGGGCGACCAAAACCCTAGATGATTCCAGGTGAGCTCCGCCGATTCCCAGAAACCCTAGAGAGGTAAATCTCAAGCGACTCCAGAGAAAGAGGAGGAAGGAGGAAACCTAGAAGAGGATAGGGTCCTCTTCCTTCTTCCTTTCTCCACAGGGATGAGAACGCCAAGTGGCGCACATTGCCAGCATGCTGAAGCGGATATATGCGGATAGGAAATCGGTATATCCATTTTTAGATTTATTAAAACATAAATATTAATTGGATACTAGGATTTGTATTTATATTTTAAATAAATATATATTCTTTATATTAAAGGACAATCCAGTGCAGAGATGAGTTCCATGCGTATCCGGCTTCCTTGGACTCATTTCGTCCGTGGGAAAAATATTTTTTTTCTGAATTATTATTTTTTAAATTTTAATTTTGTTTAAAAAAATAATTTTTTTATTTATTTGATTGATTATAAAAAATAAGTTATTTCATTGTTTATATTTGATTGAGTGTTTATTTTTCTAAAAAAATTATATAAAATATATATTATATTTTTAATATTAAAAAATATTATCTTATTTTATATATTATTATTATTTATAAATAAAATATTATGATAATTAGATATATTTTTAGCGTAAGATTTGATGCGTTTATAATAGAGAATATTCATTCATCTGTAGGTGTCTTAAAGAGTATTTTTAAAAAAAAAAAAATTAATTTTTTGAGAAATCAAAAATCTATGTTCTATATCGATTTTTATTCTTATAAAATATTAAAATTTTATTTTTATAAAAATATTTTTTTAAATTTTTTAAATTTTAATCAAATAAAAGAGATTTTTTCGTTTTTCATTGGTCACACTTT
>NC_026001.2:75617509-75637509 GCF_000442705.2 Elaeis guineensis | reverse complement strand
GCTGATAAAGATATTTATGGTATTTTTTCTTGCTTATAATAGCACTTATAACTACCAAAGATTTTGTTATAGGGAATCATCCTCTTCTAAATTTCATAATATAGCTCATGATAATTAAAAGATTCTTATAAATCAGTACTATAATGCTATTTCTCTATTGATCAGTGATCTTCTTAGTCTTGAAAGTTTTATTAAATAAATTAGCCAACCAGATTATTCTCAAATTAGCTAAATACTTTCAAACCGCTACGAGGATTCTATCAAGTCTAATTTTATCTCTTATTTTCATTTTTTTAGTTAACCTCCTTTAGTAAGACATGATAAATTGTTTACATGACTTTCATTAAATAACTTATCAAAATAATTTTTCTATCTTCTCTAATCATGTTCTCCTTGACCTAAGTTTTCAGATTTTCTTTTTTTATTACATTTAATCTGAATCAAATCTCTAGTTTTTCTTCCTCTTAATCTTGCAATCTTATGGATATATATTTTTTTTATTCTCAATTTCCAACTTGTGATAGAACTCTTCATATATTTTGAATCTAACTTTTATACCATCTTTTTAATTTTCTTTTTAGTAACCTTATAACTTCTATATCATTCTACATTTCTACATTTAGATAGTTTCTATAACATTCTCTTTAGTTATAATGCTCACTGAACTTTTTAATTTAACCACATAGTTTCTTTACTAGGTAGCCCTTTTTCCTTTCGTTAGAGGTGACAATTTACTTCACCCTATCAGGTACCTAATTTGATCCAACCTAATCCAAGGAGGAGAATTTTATCTAATCCATTAAAGTCTATGATAGGGATATATCTTCATTCTAAAATCTGTAGCAGATCCACGATAAATGTGCATGATGGCAATATACCATTGGAGCCTCTCCGCCCCTCACTTTAAATCTAGATTATTTGATACTTGCCTTGGCTACTCATTATCTCCCTTTCCAAATCCTAATGGCGCACACTCTCCTCCCCAAAAGCCTTATGATTTGATATTTTAAGCACCTTGGCTATTTGTCCCCTCTCTTCTCAAACCCTAGCCATATCCACTCTCCCTCTCCCCAAGGTCTCACGCCCACCTAGAAAATTGAATGGTAGATTGTGAGCACATATAAGGTTGTCCTAGAGGAGTTCTTTGAGTCCTAATCTCTCATCGTCAATGTTACCGCCCTTGACACCTACACTCACAATTCTCTCAATCAAGCATGGGTTATTTATTTTTTCTTAATTGATTGCTTATCACAATTTAAGGGACATTTTACTTCCCAAAGAGCAATATTTCTATTTATTATTTTTATTATTATTGAAAATTTAATTTGTTATATTCTTTATCTTTATTATATTTAATATTATGTAAAATATTAAGATTTATTTTTTATATACTTTTTTATTTAGTTGACTTTTATGAAAAATATTGTAAATTTATCCACCCCATTCTGTGTCCCAACCTATCCCATCCCATCTAGAGAGGGATATCCCATCCCATCTAGAGAGAGGTATGGGATGGATATAGATGTGATTCTCAAATATAGAGTAGATATGGATAACGGACTACTCAACCCATAACCACCTCGTTGCAATCCCTAATTTTGGTTCTCCTAATATCTCTATAGTCAATACTATAGTCATCTCTTTCAACATGGTATTGATTTTTCTATAGACCCCATGTTTCTCTCTTTGATATCTTATCTTTATAAATCATTTGTTTCTCTCCTCATAATTTCCACTGCCTAGTCCTCGCGTTTTTAATTTCTTTGGTCCTTCGATTTCCAAATACACATTGAAAACTATCAATATATATGGGACACCTAAAATAACCTTAACATTATTTACATAAAACCCGATCCACGTTTCAAATAAAAAAAACATCTACTTTACCTGATTAAGCCGACTTTTAAAAGTCATCAAGTGAAAACTTTTCTTAAGGGTTGGTCAATACCACATCATATAACATTGCGAGCGCCAAAATGGTATCTCCTTATTATTTTTGTAACATAATCCAATTTACAATAAATCACCACATCACATAGATAACAAATGCAATTTAAAACTCATCACAACCTATATAGGTACAGATCAAAATCATATGATCATCAAGGATTTTTGGTTCCGACAAATTGACTGATTTAGGATCTAAAGATTTAGGATTGACTTGCTTATAATCTGTAATTTGATCTAAAACAAATCATATTTACTCAAGCAGTGAAAACTTCAGTACTACAGACCAGAACAAGACGCACAGAGCAGACTACATGGCAAACGTTGCTCCCCACAGCAAAAACAATGAGAACTGATCAACATCCAATATGTAATCAGTAGTAGATCTAATAGATGCATGGATATTTCCAGGCAGCCCCTGCAATCAACAATTTTAGGAAAAACGTCTCCACCACATTTTGTTCAACAGAATGCCTCACACTTCACATCAAAAAACCATTGCTTTAAAGTTTATTGCTCGGAAACTAGGCATTAGAAAAACACCATGGAATACACTCCTGTACGTGACCACATATGTTATCTTTCCATAGGTATATCTAAGGGGGGTGAAAATAAGTAAAGGAGAAGAAAGAAGAAGAAAATAGTTGGACTGTCTTGATAAACAAGAAAACCCAGGGCAGATTTTTTTGGGAAAAAAAAAAGAGTGAAAAATGTGCATTATGCATCGCGCCAATCATGATATTGGACCTAGTCCTGGTACTTCATGGCAGACATTTGGAAGCCAGGCATGTCAAAGGAAGATGCAAACTTCTCCACCTCTGCCTTGAGGTTCCCGATGTCCTTGTTGTTCGCCAAACCCTTGTTGAAGTCCTTCAGAAGCTTTCCATACTCTTTCTGAATGCTCAAGCAAATGTTCACTGCCTGGTGAAGGAATTCCGCAATCTGCTCAAAGTCCTTCTCAACCAAACCCCTTGAAGTCATGGCAGGAGCACCTGCAACACAAACAATAGCAAGGATTAACTCGCATTAATTTGTAATACCACCATATGAACATTACCATACTTAAAAATGGTAGGATTCACACAAAGTTCTCAGAGGTTGTCCATTGCCAACTCTTGTATAGAGCAAGAAAGCATGGTTGTTTTTCATTTTCCCAACCATTACTTACATAAGAAAGGTTTCAAATGTACAAAGAAAATCCATAAATCTACTTTTTTGTGTTCAAATAACCTCTTGTGCTCTGCCCTTGACAGCTGATGTATGAGGAACGCTAGATGTACATGTGTGTGCAAATGAGAACTATATGCAGACAGAGTACACATATCGATGACCATGAGATGTCAGTAGACTGACCCATCAAGTGGGAATGTATGTTGAGCACACCACATATAAAGCTTTCATATTTATGATCATCTACATCAACTGGGAATGTATTGTCAGCACTGTTTCTAAGCATTCATCCTCAGTGTCTTCTTGTTTATACAGACATTATAGTATATCCAGAGGCCTTTCATGACCAAAACAATTACTAGAATTTAGGGGCATGTAGTTTCTGTACTCGAGTTTCCCAAATCAGCTGAATTCTCTTTTCACCCATTTAAGCTGAATAAAAATTTGTCAAAACTGAACATCCCCTAGAAATCATTCCAAAGATTTCACAAGCTGATATGTGGTCTTAATAACTTGTAGCTGTCTACAAGAAAACAACATATACTAACAAAGTTCTTACCAATCCGAACACCACCAGGAGCTAATGCACTGCTGTCTCCAAACACAGCATTTTTGTTCACCGTAATGTTGCAAAGGTCGCAAACTTTCTCAACCTTGTTGCCTAAAAATATTCAATGGAGAGAAAATAGATGAATTTAGGGACATCCATAAACAACTAAGCATAAAGAAGATACTAATACATACCAGTCAAGCCAAGAGGTCGGAGATCCCAGAGGACGAGGTGGTTCTCAGTCCCATCGGTGACCAACTTATACCCCTTGGTCATCAGATAGTTTCCCAAAGCGACAGCGTTGGCCTTGACCTGCTTGGCATAGGCCTTGAATCCAGATGACGTAGCCTGTTTCAGGGCCACAGCCAGAGCAGCAATCTGGTGATTGTGAGGTCCACCTTGGAGAGATGGAAACACTGCAAAGTTGATCTTGTCTTCAAAATCATAAACAGCATCTTCTGGCTGGCCCTTCTTGGGAGGCTTAGGGCCCTTCCTGTAGAAGATCATGCCTGACCTTGGCCCTCTAAGACTCTTGTGAGTCGTGGTCGTGACCACATCACAGAATTCAAATGGGTCTGCAGCTTCCTGTACATGACAGAAGAAAAAAAGAAAGTTAAAACTAAACAAGAAAAATATATTGGCTTATAAATAAATCACAAAAGCCTTATTTTACCAACAGAACTATTAAATATGAACAATTCTTTATTTTTCTGATATTAAGACAAGCATGAAAGCAACACTTAAAAAAAAA
The DNA here is from genome assembly GCF_000442705.2 of Elaeis guineensis. Lineage (NCBI taxonomy): Eukaryota > Viridiplantae > Streptophyta > Magnoliopsida > Arecales > Arecaceae > Elaeis > Elaeis guineensis. The sequence goes on along the minus strand of NC_026001.2, from coordinate 75,633,091 downwards.
AAAAAAAACTCAGAAATAAAATCCAACTGGATTGTATTTGAACCTTCAAAAATTATGCAGGCTTTAACACTGCATTTGTTTGCTCACAAACAGAACAGAAACTAATTCCAGATATCAAAACATAGCAATATGAGAATTCAAGCTCCTATATGGTCAATATACATCAAAAAGCTCAATAGAAGAATTCTTGGATCAGGATATTCAGATCCATTAGCTTATATTATTACATAAATAGAAAACTGAGCTCGATAAGATCAGAAGAGAAACAATGCATTGTTCTTCAATATTCATGAAATTAATTGCTTTGTTTGTTTTCTCATAAACATAAGTACAATGAAACAGTCATCTGAATCCAAAATTTCTGAAAATGCAAGAACTTACTTTTCTTTTTTGTCAATATATATTGTAACTAATGCAGAACCGACAAAAACAAATCCAGAATCAGTATATTCAGATCTCACTCTTAAATCTAAGATAGATGTGCTACATTTGACCCGATCATGGAATATCATAACAAATGCCGAACTAGGCAAAAACAAATCTAGAATCAATATATGCATATCTCATTCTTAAATCTATGATAGAGGTGCTCCACATGACCCGATGAAATTAGCAAATTCACAAATCTATTTTCATTCTTGTAGTGGATAAATCATATCCAGAATCTACACTTAAGCATGCAAGATTCAAACTTTCGTGAATCCGTTCATAGTGAAGCTTAGACAGATCAACTAGAACAAATAAAATAGGAAATTCAGATCTGTCACGACCAATTTTTTTTTTCTGGGAAAAAAAAAAACGCACCAATTGCATCAAAAGAACAGAAAAGTCAGAAGCGAGCAACACACATTAACAAATTCCACAAGATCTGATCTCTAAAGAACAAATCCCATCAACTTCAATCAGATCCACTTATCATTCATCGACATCCACCTTAACCAACACTTGAAGTTGAAACCAAGTTGCAGATCTAAAAATTTTATTTTGAGAGGAAAATAAATCTCAAAATATCATTTTGACAAATACCTGAGCGGCAACAAGGCCACTGATATGAGCCATGTCACAGAGGAGGAGAGCGCCGCACTTGTCAGCAATGGATCGGAACCGGGCGTAGTCCCAATCCCTCGGGTAGGCACTGCCACCGCAGATGATGAGCTTGGGGCGGAAGTCGAGGGCCTTCTCCTCGAGCTTGTCGTAATCGATGTAGCCGGTGACGGGGCTTACCTTGTAGGGCAAGCTCTCGAAGTAGATGGAGGTGGCGGAAATCTTCTTCCCGCCGGATGTGTAGTAACCATGGGTGAGGTGGCCGCCGGAGGGGAGGTCGAGGCCCATGATACGGTCATGTGGGTTGAGGAGGGCTGTATAGGCGGCGAAGTTGGCGGGACTGCCGGAATAGGGCTGGACGTTGACGCCCCAGCGGGCGGGATCGAGGCGGTACGCGGCGAGGGCGCGGGCGCGGCACAGATTCTCGATCTCGTCGATGAATTCGTTGCCACCGTAGTAGCGGTTGCCGGGCATACCCTCGGAGTATTTGTTGGTGAGGGCGCTGCCGAGGGCCTCCATAACGGCGAAGGAGGTGAAGTTCTCGGAGGCGATGAGCTCGATGCCGTGGCTCTGCCGGCGCTTCTCGCGCTCGATCAGGTCGTGGATCTCCGGGTCGACGGCGTCGAGAGGGGTGAGGCCCCAGGCGGCGACGGAGTCCATGGCGGGGGCGGGGGCGGGGGCGGTGGAGGTCGCGGTGGCGGCGACGGCAAGGGGGCGGCGGAGGAGGGGAAGGAAACTGGGGGGAGGAGGCGTCGGGATTGGGAGGAGGAGGTGGGGAGAGGGTTGGAGGCCGCGGCGGACTCGGCGGTAGGAGAAGGAGAGCGGCTTTATAGAAGCGGTGGCGGTTTGTGACCACATGATGGGGTTTGGGTTGTTGGTGCGGTAGGTCTCTTCCTCACTGCTGGTCGTTTTATTTACCTTTAAAAAAAAAAAAGGGGCCGAAGTGGAAAGATTTTTATTTGTGCACGAATACCATGTATCTACGCAATATGGTATGTTGATATAAATGCATGGAATTCAGCTTGATGACAAGCTCTAAAGGTTACACTTGTATTGATGACATGTGGATTATGCGCTCCAAAAGCATAACGTTCTTCTATCAATAGAAGTATCTGAAATGAGCCACCACAGCATCACGGGATGGTTAAGGGTGGGAAATTAATCAAATAGTCTATGCCGTTTGAGAATATGCATGCTAGCTTCTCTTTCAATCATCGAATCATTGCTGGAGAAAGACAGCTGCTGTAGAAAAATTGTAAATGCTTTTCCGTATTTTATGTCAATTGTAATAATATCAATACTTAAAACATGGTTACCTTGTTTAGTCGGTGGTGGACGTTACTCAGCAAACTTCAACCTCAATATAATATTTGACAAAAAAAAATATAGAAGATATAAAAAATAGATCCCCTACATTAAGTATAATATATCTCATCATTAATCGTATAAAAAGTTGTGACATAAGTGTTCTAAGGTAGTTTTTGGAAAGCAAATATGAAGGTGCAATGGGATTAGATTTTGAGTATAGTTGGGGCATAGCTTGTCAAGATAAAAAATTAGATGAAGAAAATCCGAAAGATATGAACAATTGGCTAGAATAATAAGTTTCATCATGTGGTAAATAATTTAGTAGTCCCTCAGTAAGCTCATTAGCAAATTTATCGTCTAATTATTAGTTAATATGACAATGTTTATCACAAACTACTGGTAATTGCTGTTCAAAAATGAATATAGGAAAAATGATGTAAAATACATAATATTCTATAATCCTATAAATATGAATATTTTACTCCTTTGAAGAGTTCAAGCAGATCTAACATTCAAGTGTTTTCTTCTTTTTTTTGTTTACGAGAAAGCAGATCTAACATTCAAGTGTTTTCTCCTTTTTTTTTTTTTTATTATTATTATTATTTATGAGAAAAGAATCTAATCTTCTTTATAAGGGTCCAATTCTTCACACGAATATCTAACATTCAAGTGTTTTCTCCTCTTTTTTTTTATTATTATTATTTATGAGAAAAGAATCTAATCTTCTTTATAAGGGTTCAATTCTTCACACGAATCTTGAGTAATCAAAAAAAAAAAGGAACAGAGTTCCCCTATTTGAGTCAGAGAAGGCATACTACTCTGGCTCCTTCTCGACTCCATTGAAGATTGAAAAATTTTAGTCTCCATTATCTATAAAGCTCTAAAACTTTCTTAAAGAATCAAAGACTCATCTTTGTCGAAAAAATTGCTTTAGCCCAATCATTGTCGCCCCATCATGGCCTTCCACATTACCGGCACCCTCTCTCCCTCCATCCTTATCTCGTGTGACCGCCACGATTGGAATTTCATCATCAATCATCAATTTTTAACTATGTGTTATCTTCCCCATTTTTTCTCTTGTTCTTTGTTTTTACCGACTGCAGCTTGTTGCCGGGGTCAAGTTTTAGTCTGTGTCAGGTGCTACCATTGGCCACTGGCCTCGGTTCCACACCATGGCCAAATGACAAGGAGAGAGAAAAGGGGCTTGAGATATCCTATTTTAAAGAAGATGAAGAAGAGAGTGAGAGGGCTACCTCTCTTCTCCTTTCTTCTTTTTTTATTTAAATTTCTCTCTCTCTCTCTCTCTCTCTAACTACGTTAAGGAAATTTATGGGGCAAAACAAGGGATTCAAGGGACTTGGTAGAAGACCCTGGTATATTCCAATGGAAAGTCAGAGATTTTGCTTATGAATTTAAGTGGATCTCGATAGAGGATCCTAAATTGATCTTCCCTTGTATTGATCTCTATCTTGATTTTTGTAGATTTGAACTTATTAAATTTTTGACCAAGTAACCGAGTCACCAAGATTTGATTTGCTTGGGCTACCAAACATCTGAATGGTCATGTTCTTTTTCTTTCTTAATCTTTTCACTACGATCTAGTTGCTTTATAAATTTTTCTAGTTATTGGTTACAGTTACGTGTGAAATGATCAATTGGATAAAGAGATAGTGAGCAGGATGATTTATGCTCTAATCTCTAAATTAAAATTAATTTCTAACTATTTATTTATTAATTAGTCATATCTTAGATAGAGTCGAAAAATTTGAGATTAAGAGTAAATCTAGAATTAGAGTTTGAAAACAAGAATCTAATAATAATTTATTATTTCTTATGTTGATGGTTAATCAAGGATGAATTGGAATCATAGTAATTGATTAGACATGCTATGCATGGACTGATAGACATTTTAATTGGATTTGGTTGACAATACAAATAAAATTTTTAAATATGATTACCATTATTTATACTATTTATATCGTTGGATTTGTACCATTAGATTTCTATTGTTGAATTCGCATTGATAGACTTGTCTTATTTGAGACACCATTGTTCCTACATAATTTTTCGACGTAAATACATTATGGGGGTACTTGATTAGGGAAGTGGGGGTTTGAAATCAGAATAGGAATGGATGACTCCCAAACAAATAGGAATGGATGACTCCCACTCCAACTGTTTGGTTGGAAGAAGTCCCTTCTGATTCTGGGATGAAATAGGAATGGCCCAATCAATATAGAACTCAATCTTTACTCTCCTCTATGGATTCAAAATTTCATTACAATTTTGATTCCGATTCTGATTCTGATCACGAACCAAGTACTTTGGGGGATTTGGCCATTTCGATTCCGATTCCAAGCTATTTCGATTTTCATTCCAATTTCGATTCCAATCATGAACCAAGCACCCCCAATATGTTGATGATATATGTATATCAATGATTGATGGTATGGTTATATGCTTGTGATATGCTTATTTTGATCATACTACAAATTATTGATGTGCTAAAATCAACATGTAATACTTGAATGAAAAAGATATGGTTTAGACTAACCTCATTATATGGATAGTTGATCAGAAGCTTATGCCTGAGACAGCCTCTACAGGCTTATACATGGGATAACTAGATAGGAGCTTGTGTCTAGGATTGCCTCCATGGATTTATATACAGGAAAGCCTCTAATAGTTTATGCTTGGGATAGCTGGTCAGAAGCTTATGCCTCGAATAGCCAGCTAGGAGTATATGCCTGAGACAGTCTTTATGGGCTCATGTATGAGATAGCCAGCCAAAAATTTATTAAAATTTGATACCTCAAGATTTAATCTATATTGAGCCCACAACGAGATTCGCGATAAAAAATAGAGTCCAACAAGATCAAGATCATCCAAAATGAAGCTCGGACGAAGGAGATATGCACTTTTAAAGTCGGTACGGAACTCGAGGCGGCGGAGGACGGCCGGTGGTGGGCCGGCGAAGCGGCGGTGGTGCGGCCGCATGCGGCAGGGTGTGGCCCAGGCGAGCCAGCGTGCGAGCTAGGCGTGTGTAGGGTGCGGCCCAGCGGGTAGGCCCGGTCCAGGCCCAGGCGCGCAGGGCGCGCGGGCCAGCCCAGGCCCAGGCGCGCAAGGCCTAGGCCCAGGCGTGCGAGCGCGCGGGCTAGCCCAAGCCTGGGCGGGCATAGCCCAGGCCCACAGGCATGAGTGCATGGGCTCAACAGCCCATTTTCTCTGGTCCATGATGGACCGGATGGTCCACAGGCCAGTGCATAGACCGCATGGGCGTTTGCCATGCGTTTCGCATGGTCCATTGCACTATTCTATGGACCAGCATGCAATCGGACGGCGTGGATGGCTTGCGGTCTTGATCCAATGGTCGGAGAGGTTTTTTAAGTGTGATTAGGAGTTCTAATCTTTATCTAATTACTGTTTAAGCCCTTTAAAAGGGCCTGTATACGTGAAACAGTGGCTGTGTGGTCTTTGGGCTTGGTTTTTCATGGGAGAGGACCCGTGATCTCGCATGGAGACGCAGCGGAGACTAATCTCGTGAAGAGAGAGGCACGAGGATGCTGAGAGAAGAAAAAGCAGGGCTCCTGGATAGCGGACATCGGTCGCTTCAGGGGTTCAGGGGGTCTTCCAAGAGAGAGAGCTTTTGTGAGAGGAAACTTTCTGTGAGAGAGAAATGGGTGTATAAGGGTTGAAGGTGAGATCTCCTCTTGTAATATTTCTTTTCTCATAGTGAAGTTTGCATGTCCCATGGAGGCGAGCCCTTTTTTTATTGATCCACGTATTTGATTATTTTCTGTTTTATTTCTTCTTTCTTCCTGCTGCATTGCATAGTATCAAAAAGGTCTTGAGAGATGGTGTCCTAGCCAGACATCCACCCAACAAGTGATATCAGAGCGAGGCGGTATAAGGATGCAGATTGTAGCAGTGGTGAGCAAGACTGAAGATGGAGAAGACAGGATCAATCAAGATGGAGATCAACAAGTTTGATAGAAAGAGCAATTTCTCCTTGTGGCAGATAAGGGTGAAGGACGTGCTCATCCAGCAAAGGTTGGTCGATGCTCTCTTATGCGAGGAGAAGCCGACCACCATGGAGGTGCAAGATTGAAAATGGCTACAGATGCAGATGGTGAGTACCATCCGCATGTACCTAGCAGATGAGGTGGTGATCCATGTGCTTAGCGAGACTTCCCCGATGGTGCTGTGGTCGAAGCTCAAAGAGTTGTATATGACGAAGTCTCTCACCAACACTCTTTTCCTCTGGAGGCAGTTCTACCAGTTATGGATGACTGAGGGACAGAGTGCAGGAGCATCTAAGTTACTTTCAGAAGATCTTCACCGACCTTCTCAGCATTGGTGAGAATGTTGAGGAGAAGACCAGGATGCTGATTTTGCTAGCATCACTTCCTCTTTCATACGAGTCATTAGTGATTGCTCTTCTAGTAGGGAAGAGCACCATCAAGATGGACGAGGTCATCGTGGTGATACTCCAGAACGAGATTCTCAAGAGGGAGAATCCGACTTCGAGCTAAGGTGGCGGTAGCTCAGCTTTGGAGGCTTCTGGAGGAGCAGGAGGCGATAGATGGAGCGACAGGAGATCGCAATGAGGGCGGTCCAAGTCTAGGAGGAACTTGAGAAAAGCAGGTGTTACCGGTGTGAGGAGTTAGGGCATCTAGCCAGAGATTGCCCTCAACTCAAAAATCGAACGATGGCTGCTGTGGCGACGGCCGACAGTAATTCAGATGAAGATGTCCTGGAGATATCTGATGAGGTATCTACTTCTTTTCAGTAGTGGATGTTAGATTCTGCATACACCTATCATGTATGTTGCAGAGAGAAACAGTTTGACTCCTTGGAGAATAGTGAGGGCACTGTATATCTGTCAGATGGATCAAGCTGTGCGATCAGAGGTATTGAGATAGTCAGCTAGAGGACACATGATAGTGTAGTGAGGAGATTGGGGGAGATCTGATACATACCTGATTTCAGGCAAAATCTTATCTCACTGAGCAGACTGGATTCGAGAGACTATAGGACGGTAGCTGGTGGAGGAATCCTGAAGGTGCTACACGACGATAGGATTGCTCTGGAGGGAAAGAAGGGGAGAAGAGGATATTATTATCTGACAGGAAGCCCAATGTGAGGTGGAGCTTCAGAAGTCAGGGGGAGTCCAGAGCGAGGTGGAGCTCCAGATGAAGGTGGATCGAACATGAGACAGGAGACTCGAGAGGACAAGAAGTGATGTCGCAAGGTGAAATTCTTATTACTGTAGGATGATACCCCGAGCAAGTCTTAGGTTAGGAGGACGGGAGATGGGATCGAGCAGTCTGGCTCGATAATGTGTCTTAAATTTATCGCAAGCGCATGGTGTGCAATGTAGGACATCCGACGAGTACGGATCGATCCCATGAGGAATTGGATTTTAAACTATATTTAAATGCTTGCTCAAAGGAGCTTTAAAAGAAAAAAAGAGAGATTAATTGTTGAATTATGAATGATCAAAATAGTAAACTAATCAATTTTAAATGTAAATTATCTCAAAGATCTAGGGCTTTTGTGTAGGAACCAGATCTAGGATTTCAGGGTTAGATCTTGAAACTTTTTCAAGATCATACAGTGGAAGACTAAAATAAATCAAAATTATTTTTTAAAATCAAAAAATTTCTATATCTAAGATCTTATTACATGATTAGCATTAAATCAAAAATTAAAATATATAAATATAGCATGAATTACATGTTGATCATATCAACATGTTTCTATACTATATCTAATGTATGTATTAAACAATAGATCAGATCTATTACCTTGCAAGTTAGACGTTCTAACCTCGCTGATCCGAGCTTGAGGATAATGTTGCAAGCCGCACATGCGTCCAACCTTTAGGAGTCGTCCACACGAGCCCACGAATCTCGATCAGAAGTCCTGCTTCAGGAAATCAGCACAGTATGCTAGTACTGCGCTGATCCTTCTTTGATGGTTGATCAGGTGCCTCTTTTTTCTTGATTTGGACTTTTTCAAAAATAAAAAGTAGAAGAAGAAGTTTTAGATCTAAGACACTCTCAGGAAACTCAAGATGGAGGGAGGAAAGATATGAAAACAAACAACCCTAGAAGAAGACCCTCTTCTTCTTCTCATTTCTCTCTCTAGACACCCTAACTTGTGTCTTTTATATCTCCACGATCTAAAGGTATTTCTCTTTGATTTTTGGATTGCCCAAAGGTCTCTCAAATCTCTATCTTCTTCAAAAATTTTATAAAGAAACTCATTTTATATAGAGAGATATGATAGAGTCCTTGTCTAGGTCAAATACCTAGTCAAGGCTTATCCAAACATGGCAAGTTAAGGGGCGCCCAACTCTTGAGCATCTCCTCCTTATTTTTGTGCATAGAATCACTAGCAAAGGGTGCATAATGTGTACCCTAAAAGCCATGAAAGTTTCAAAAAAAATTTGGATAGATTCGGTGCAAAATTGAAAGAGTTTTGGATTTCTAAAACTCTGTCTCATAGAATTCGAAATCCAAACTTATTCCTTTTTGATTTGATCCAAACCACCTTCCATGTAAGAAAGAAGAGGAGACCTTTTGTGAACGTGGGAGAGACCTGGGAGAGGACTTTTGTCGCACAAAATAAGAGGAGATTGGCGTTGAATGAGAGAGAGAGGGCATGGGGAAGGCTTATGTGGTGCAAGGTGGAATCCTAGTCTTACTAGGATTCTATCTTATGACTTGTTTTAATTTGGTTTCTCAAACCAAATCAAACTAAAATTAGATCAACCCAATTAAAATAGTTCTTAACCCAATTAAGAATCTAATTTAATCAGATTAAATTAGATTTAAATCTGATTTAATTTTTTAATCAAATTAGAAATTAGATTGACCCAAGTCCTAGTTGAACTAGGACTAATTTTTCCTTGCACTTGGCTTATCCAATAAACCAATTAGACTTGATCCAATCAAGTCCAAACTAAGTCTAATTAAATCATATTTAATTAGACTTAATCTCAGCCCATTGACTTAATCAAATTAAGCCAATTAGCAATCGAATTGCTAATCGATCCTCCTGCAATACTTGCACTGGGTTAAATATCAATCGTATTGATCATTTAACCCTAGAACGATTCTTAATCGTTGATCAACCATCCGATCAGATTATGAACTCTAATGTGTGTGATCTTATAGGTTCGAATTTAAGTCGGTAGTACAAGAATAAATTTTTGTACCAATCAAAGTGACCATCTAGCAATGGTACCTGACGATCGGATAGGTCGAATGTGTAGAACAACATCCTTAGAACCCATGCGGATATAGTTTTCATATAATTCATCCCCTTGACCAAAATGATCATAGGACACCCCAGAGTTCAACTGTCAACTCTGATCAGGTTGTCCACATTGTATTTCAAAATATCAAATCCATCTGATGGATTACCCTGGCCAAGGTTTTGCTAAATTAAAATACAGCGACTCATTCTTCTCCAACTCTTGGAGTGGTCAATCAAATCTCGATCACACTCTGACTTTACAAGTACTTGACTATTCCCAGAAGCCTTCCATCCCTGAATTAGAAATTCAGTTAGTCCAGTATCAAAGCACAGTGAGTTGCTTGCAAGTCACTGAGGCGATCTCAAGTCTAAGGGACACTTATACCTATATCTCATCAGAGACATTCTCGACAGCAGAATACTCTGGAGTTGGTCACGTTCAATGATGATGTACCAGTACATCTCACCTGTATGCCATATCAGTGTCTCCACACTCTTTGGTTAAGAGGACAATCAACCCATATGGCCTACAGCGACCTATGCTCGATAGAAGCTGTCGTCCTTATTAACAGCCTATCATTTGGTCGTGAACATTTTTAAGGACTAATCGATAAATCCTCTCTTTATCGAATCTAAATAGTCCTAAGGACTTCATCATAACAACGGAGTTCATTAGAAGATGAAAGCTTATAATAAAAATGCCAAATATATTTTATTTATTAACAAATTAATTACAATACTTGGTTGCTCAACCGTCAACAGCTTGACGATTGGCTTTTTGGAACACATTTCCCAACAACTCCCACTTGTCCTAAAGCCACTTGGCATAGTATCTAATACCCATCTTCGTCTTGTGGTTGTCGAACTCCTTTATCGTCAGGGTTTTAGTGAAGGGGTCGGCCAGGTTCTCTTTTTCGTCGATCTTTTGAAGGTCGACGTCACCTCGATCCATGATCTCTCGAACCAGGTGGAAGCGGTGCAAGATGTGCTTCGTCCGCTGATGTGCTTTGGGTTTCTTCGCCTGAGCTATGGCACCAGTGCTGTCGCAGTAGAGCAGGACCGAACCATCGAGGGAGGGTGCTACTCCGAGCTCATTGATGAATTTTCTCAGCCACACAGCTTCCTTCACGGCATCCGATGCTGCGATGTACTCCGCTTCACAAACAGAGTCTGCCACAGTATGTTGCTTGAAACTCTTCCAGCAGATGGCTCCACCATTCAGAGTAAAGATATAACCTGACACGCTCCTGCTGTCATCATGGTCAGATTGGAAGCTAGAGTCTATGAACCCCATAAGTTTCAGATCTGACTCGCTATAAACCAACCATTGGTCCTTAGTATTTCTCAAATACTTAAGGATGGCTTTAACCACTTTCCAGTGATTTTCTCCGGGATCAGATTGGTATCTACTCACTACTCCTAGTGAGTATGCCACATCTGGTCTTGTACATGTCATGACGTATATGATAGATCCCACGGTTGAAGCATATGGGACTCTACTCATACGCTCTCTCTCTTCAGGAGTTGTCGGACAATCCTTCTTAGAGAGAGAAATTCTTTGGCCTATCGGTAGATAGCCCTTCTTGAAATTCTTCATGCTGAACCTCTTCAGCACAGTGTCTATGTACATGGACTGGGATAACCCAAGCATCCTTTTAGATCTATCCCTATAGATCTTCATCCCTAGGATGTAGGATGCTTCACCTAAGTCCTTCATGGAGAACTGTGATGACAACCAAACTTTTATTCCCTGTAGTGCGGGGATGTCATTCCCGATTAAGAGAATGTCATCCACGTACAAGACAAGGAATACCATAATTAGACCATTTGCCCATTTATAGATGCAGGGTTCTTCTCCATTCTTAATGAAGTCATACATTTTGATCACCTTATCAAAACACATGTTCCAACTCCGAGAAGCTTGCTTCAATCCATAAATGGATCTCTGAAGCTTGCACACCTTGGACTCATCTGTGGATGTAAACCCCTCAGGTTGTATCATCTACACCTCTTCGATCAGCTCTCCATTCAGGAAAGCTGTCTTTACATCCATCTGCCAGATCTCATAATCTAGATGGATAGCTATTGCAAGCATTATCCGAATGGATTTAAGCATTGCCTTAGGAAAAAACATCTCGTCATAGTCAATACCATAACGTTGATGATACCTTTTGGTGACCAGACGGACTTTATAGGTCTCCACCTTTCCATCTGCGCCCCTCTTCCTTTTGAAGACCCATTTACACCCAATGGGTTTAACCTCTTCAAGTGGATCAACCAATGTCCATACATCGTTGACCTTCATGGACTCCATTTCGGATTTCATGGCTTCAAGTCATTTCTCGGAATCAGATCTCTGCATTGCATCCATATAGGTGATCGAATCCTCATTATTCTCATCAAGTTCGATGGGATCACCATCCCAGACCAAGAAATCGTGGTATCTATCCGGCTGACGTGGTACTCTACTGGATCGCCTTAATGGTGCAGGTACATTGGGTTTCGGATCTGATCTAATCATATCCGACTCAGGTTCAGCTATTGATGTCGGTCCTTCTACCTGTTGAACTTCATCAAGTTCAACCTTAGAGGCAACGGTTCCTTCACCAAGGAACTCCTTTTCTAAAAAGATTGCCTTAAGGCTGACGAACACCTTTTGTTCATCAGCATGATAGAAAAAATATCTTTTTATCTCTTTGGGGTACCCTATGAATGAGCATTTGTCAGACCTAGGTCTAAGTTTGTCTGTGACTAATCATTTGACATAGGCCGGGCGCCCCCAGACCCTAAGGTGTGAAAGTGCTGGCTTACGTCTCGTCCATATCTCATATGGAGTCTTAATTACAGACTTACTTGAAACTCTATTTAACAGATAACAGGTCGATTTGAGTGCATATCCTCAGAAGGATATCGGCAAGCTAGCAAAACCCATCATGGATCGGACCATGTCTAACAGAGTTCGATTCCTCCTTTCAGACACACCATTATGCTGTGGTGTTCCTGGAGGAGTCCATTGAGAGAGAATCCTATTCTCTTCTAGATATGTGAGAAACTCACTAGAAAGGTATTCTCCTCCTCGATCAGATCGAAGAGTTTTAATACTCTTCCCAGTTTGTTTTTCTACTTCACTTCAGAATCGTTTGAACATTTCAAATGAATCCGACTTATGTTTCATCAGATAGACATATCCATATCGGGATAGGTCATCCGTGAAAGTTATGAAGTAGAAATATCCACCTCTAGCACTGGTGCTCATAGGCCCACATACATCAGTATGTACTAGGCCCAAGAGCTCAGTAGCTCTCTCACCTTTTCCAGTAAAAGGTGACTTGATCATTTTATCAAGAAGACAGGACTCACAGGTTGGAAGTGATTCACAATCACTGACTTCGAGGATTCCCTCTTGAGTCAACCTGTTTATTCTGTTCTTGTTTATATAACTTAGCCTACAATGCCATAAGTAGATATCTGACACACTATCTAATCTAGGGTGCTTGCCAGTAGAATAGACTCTTATCGGGCTTGATCTTTCTGGTCTGGCCCTGCACTGATATCCCAGCCTGAACATGCACCTTCTTCACTTTCTTCTTCTTGTTCTTCTTCCCTTTCTTAAAAGGTCAAGAACCAGAAGACGAACCTCCCACTAAGTTCACCGACTCCTTGTGAAGTTGGTGATCCTTTTCAAAGTTCTGAAGCAACTTCAGTAACCCGTGGTAGTTTTCTTCAGATTTTGTCATTCTATAATGAGTGAGGAATGGGAGATAAGACTTGGGCAGCGAGTTTAGTATTGCATCTTTTCCAAGCTGCTCATGCAAAGAAAAGTCGAGTTTGCTCAATCGTTCCATCAGCTCGATCATGTACAATACATAATCAGTGACAGAGGCACCATCCCGTATTTTGGTGTTGAAGATGGCACAACTAGTCTTGTGCCTCTCTACATCATCGGGTGTGCCAAAGGCATCCTCCAACACTTGAAGCATGTCCTTTGGCTGAGCCGTCTTGAATCTGCGACTGAACTCGTCACTCATGGCAGCCAGCATGATACAGCGCACCGTGGTCCGGTCATTGAGCCACTTCTGGTAAGTGTCTCTGACTGTTCCACATGCATTGACAGTTGGCTCCTCAGGTGCAGGATCCATTATCACATATAGGATTCGTTCATGCTCCAGGACTATCTTCAACTTTTGGTACCAGCTACCGAAGTTGGGTCCCACCAACTTATCATTATCCAACAATGATCGGAGTGATAGGGAAGTGGCCATATTTGCACAAAGGAGAACCATAACCTAATTAGTAATTGATTCATTAAACCTAAAGATTTGGACTTTAATCAAAAGATTTCTCCCACTATTTTATTCGAATTGGTAGCCTTTACCTCCAATTCGAGGAATTACCCTAATTCCTTAGTGGGTACTAGAATCCACTTAGACTGCACACAAGCCCAACTTTGGTTGGCCAACCCATGTATATCTAAGGGTAGGTTCATAACCAATTATTTCTCTAAATAATTTCTAGTAATTTTAATTTTGCCCCAGAAACCTAATCAGTAGGCTTTGGCCTCCACTGTAAGGATCCGGTTAGGTCCAACCATTAACATGATCATACTTGGTGTATCTAACCAACGAATGATTAAGCCCAACTTTGGTTGGCTCACCTAACCACCATTAGAGAGATACTTTCAAGTCGTCATATGATGAGTGATAATTTCATTAGTCAACAAGCACCAGACCTTTGGGTCTGCAATGATTATTGAGTTAATGGACTCATTATCAAACACTTTAATGGGAGGCTATGACTCAGTTATCTCTATAACTTTGTCATTTTAAGGACCTAATAATTTTAGAGGATTTAAATAATTTAGAGGATGAGGTCAGATGAACAAGCTTATCATGATCCTCCCACTGGCTTCACCAAGTCAGCTTAAGGGAGACCATTAAAAGGGCTGGTCTAGGAGCACCTAAATTAGTCACACTGATTTACCTAGCTGATATGGGTCAGCTCGAATAGTCAAGTGATCCAATCAAAACATAATTTCATCAAGAGGCCAGGTAAGTTCGATCAGTGGGAGGGTCTGCCAAAGCTTGCCTTAGACACCATCAGAAATGGCCAGGTAAGCGGGCTCCTAATTAAAAATCACCGGTCTGGTTTACCTTAGACACTAACTGGTTTAATTAGTTTCGATTAGATCAACCTAACAGTTCATGCTAGACCGCTTAGCCAAGAATCAAGTAGATTTGGTTCTCGTTAAAGACATGGACTTGACCAACTACAACTATTGTAATTGATCTAGAGAATCCTTGACCTAATCTAAGACAACAATTGATTAGATTTAGTCAATTCTCTAATTAAGTCCATCTTTAATCTAACCATAGGTCTAACCCAATTAATAGACCTAATTCTCACTAACCCATTAACCCAATGTGTTATGGTTTTGTGTCTTAGGTTCTTCAATTCACAATCCTAGAACATAATCAAACAACTTCTTAATTCTTAATTAAGTTTTGGGCTGAAGGTTGGGTTCGGCTTTTCAAAAAATAATTTTCATATTTGTAAAATAATTTTACAATATGATTCTACCAACCATATTGTATGTTTGATTCATAATCAAGTTACAAGTGAAATAACATGAAACTACTTTAGATCTAATCTAAACAGGTTCATGTAATTGAAATAATTTCAACTTTAAAAAATTTCTTTGCACAAAAATTATTAACAAAGAAATTTTATTTCAGATTTAAATATCTTTTAAATCTAATAAATTATAAATTTAATCTAGATCATATCTAACAAATTTATGATTAAAGATAGATCTACACAAACTAGGACAACCTTTGCACTGTAAGAAGTAAACCTTACAGCAGGACAACCTTGCAGTTCGTGATTGATCTAAAATTTTAATTTTAGATTTAATAATCAGATTATAAATTAGATCTAATCTAAGAAATAATCTAAGCATGTATAAATAAT
>NC_026001.2:75537518-75617409 GCF_000442705.2 Elaeis guineensis | reverse complement strand
TATTAGATGAAATTAGATGATCGGACTCAGTCTAAACCGTTAAAATATGGTATTCATATTCTTTCTAATTATTGAAATTGATTCTGTATAAGATTGTGGATGTTTGATCATGGGATATCGCGATATGATCTACGAACAAAATTTTGAAAGAAAATTTATAGAATTATGTGGATTTATTGGAATGCATTCGAGGTAAGTAATGTTTCACTTTTTCTAGATTTATCGATAAATTATAATGTATTTTTCTGACATGATTTGTGAAACGATGCATGAATTGGATGAATGGTATTTTATTATGAAAATATCTTATTTGAAATATTATGATGAAGCATGATTGAACATATTGATTTCATGATGCATTATATTGATTGATTTCGATACTACATGTTTATATGTTTTATTATCGAAATTAGAATATGAAAGCATGATTTATGAAGAATTATGATATAAGAAATATTATGAATTGATAATCTGACTATGTAAAGGACCCTGCCAATGGGGGCATATACGTTGGCAATTGATTGTCCTGAGGGTTTATGTCACCAGCGAGACCAGCGACATGTCGCCAGAGAGACCAGCGACAAACCGTCAGAGAGACCAGCGATTCCGAAGGACTTTACTGTCAGATGATTCATAGCTTATCGTAAGCAGATACGCGGTATTATGACTCTGCCATAGGAAAAATATGGTCATAGCTCATGGTTGATGAAAAGAATTGAAGAATAAAAGAAATTGAAATCTGAAAAGATATTTGAATTTTAAAAAAAAAAGAAATAATTTTGGCATGAATTATATTGCATAATTGAAATTGATTTCGAATTAATGAACTATATATGTTTATTTTCTATAAATGATTATTTACTTATATGCCTGATGAAATCTGTTGAGAAGTGATCATTGCTTACTGGGCTGTCTAGCTCATTATTTTCTATTTTACTGTTTTTACAGATGTTGAGGAATTAAGATGATACAAGATATGAATGGAAGAGTGATCAGAAGCAGAATCTTTATACTTTTATTTTAGGTTGAAAGTCTTATTGAATTTGGTGTAAGACCTATGAATCATTGTTGAATTTATTAAGATATTAAAGAAGAAATTTAGATCGTTATATTTTGGATTTAAATTATTGACTAATTATTCTACTGTTATTTTAGGATAGTATGATAAGATGCCTTGCATGCTTATGGGAAGAGTTTTCTATGAGTATGCGGCGGTTGCCATGACTCTCGATTTAAAATCTCGGGTCGGAGGCGTGACACTACCATTGGCCACTGGCCTAGGTTCCACGCCATGGCCAAATGATAAGGAGAGAGAAAAGGGGCTTGAGATATCCTATTTTAAAGAAGATGAAGAAGAGAGTGAGAGGGCTACCTCTCTTCTCTTTCTTTTTTCTTTTTTTATTTTAATTTCTCTCCCTCTCTTTCTCTCTCTCTCTAACTACGTTAAGGAAATTTATGGGGCAAAAAAGGGGATTCAAGGGACTTGGTAGAAGACCCTGGTATATTCCAGTGGAAAGTCAGAGATTTTGCTTATGAATTTAAGTTGATCTCGGTAGAGGATTCTAGATTGACCTTCCCTTGTATTGATCTCCATCTTGATTTTTGTAGGTTTGAACTTATTAAATTTTTGACCAAGTAATCAAGTCACCAAGATTTGATCTGCTTGGGCTACCAAACATCTGAATGGTCATGTTCTTTTTCTTTCTTAATCTTTTCACTACGATCTAGTTGCTTTATAAATTTTTCCAGTTATTGGTTACAGTTATGTATGAAATGATCAATTGGATAAAGAGATAGTGAGCAGGATGATTTATGCTCTAATCTCTAAATTAAAATTAATTTCTAATGATTTATTTATTAATTAGTCATATCTTAGATAGCGTCGAAAAATTTGAGATTAAGAGTAAATCTAGAATTAGAGTTTGAAAATAAGAATCTAATAATAATTTATTATTCTTATGTTGATGGTTAATCAAGGATGAATTGGAATCATAGTAATTGATTAGACATGCTACGCATGGACTGATAGATATTTTAATTGGATTTGGTTGACAATACAAATAAAAATTTCTAAATATAATTATCATTATATATACTATTTATATCGTTGGATTTGTACCATTAGATTTCTATCGTTGAATTTGCATTGATAGACTTGTCTTGTTTGAGACACCATTATTCCTACATAATTTTTCGACGTAAATACATTATGGGGGTGCTTGGTTAGGGAAGTGGGGGTTTAAAATCAGAATAGAAATGAATGACTCCCAAACAAATAGGAATGGATGACTCCCACTCCAACTATTTAGTTGAGAGAAGTCCCTTCTGATTTTGATTCTGGGATGAAATAGGAATGGCCCAATCAATATAGAACTCAATCTTTACTCTCCTCTATGGATTCAAATTTTCATTACAATTTCGATTCCGATTCTGATTCTGATCACGAACCAAGCACTTTGGGGGATTTGGCCATTTCGATTCCGATTCCAAGCTATTCCAATTTTCATTCCAATTTCGATTCTAATCGTGAACCAAGCACCCCCAATATGTTGATAATATATGTATATCAATGATTGATGGTATGATTATATGCTTGTGATATGCTTATTTTGATCATACTACAAATTATTAATGTGCTAAAATCAACATGTAATAATTGAATGAAAAAGATATGGTTTAGACTAACCTCATTATATAGATAGTTGATCAGAAGTTTATGTCTGAGACAGCTTCTACAGGCTTATACATGGGATAACTAGATAGGAGCTTGTGTCTAGGATTGCCTCCATGGATTTATATATAGGAAAGCCTCTCATAGTTTATGCTTGGGATAGCTGATCAGAAGCTTATGCCTCGAATAGCCAGCTAGGAGTATATACCTGAGACAGTCTTCATGGGCTTATGCATGAGATAGCCAGCCAAAAACTTATTAAGATTTGATATCTCGAGATTTAATCCACATTGAGCCCACAACGAGATTCGTGATGAAAAATAGAGTCCAACGAGACCAAGATCACCCCAAATGGAGCTCGGATGGAGGAGATATGCACTTTTAAAGTCAGCACGAAATTTGAGGCAGTGGAGGATGGCTAGCGGCGGGCCGGTGAAGCGGTGGCAGCGTGGCCGCATGCGGCAGGGTGCAGCCCAAGTGAGCCAGCGTGCGGGCTGGGTGTGTGTAGGGTGCGGCCCAGCGGGCAGGCCCGATCCAGGCCCAAGCGCGCAGGGTGCGCGGGCCGGCCCAGGCCGAGGCACGCAAGGCCTAAGCTCAGGCGCGCGAGCACGTGGGCTGGCCCAGGCCCACGCATGCGAGTGTACGGGCTCAACAGCTCATTTTCTCTGGTCCACGATGGATCGGACGGTCCACAGGCCGGCACATAGACCGCGTGGGCGTTTGTCATGCGTTTCGCACAATCTACGATACTATTTCATGGACCGGCATATAATCGGACGGCGTGGGTGGCTTACGATCTTGATCCAACGGTCGGAGAGGTTTTTTAAGTGTGATTAGGAGTCCTAATCTTTATCTAATTGCTGTTTAAGCCCTTTAAAAGGGCCTGTATACGTGAAACAGTGGCTGTGTGGTCTTTGGGCTTGGTTTTTCACGAGAGAGGACCCGTGATCTCGCATGGAGGTGCAACAGAGACTAATCCCGTGAAGAGAGAGGCACGAAGATGCTGAGAGAAGAAAGAGCAGAGCTCCTGGACAGCGGACATCGGTCGCTTCAGGGGTTCAGGGGGGTCTTCCAAGAGAGAGAGCTTTTGTGAGAGAAAACTTTCTGTGAGAGAGAAATTGGGTATACGAGGGTTGAGGGTGAGATCTCCTCTTGTAATATTTCTTTTCTCATAGTAAAATTTGCATGCCTCGTGGAGGCGAGCCCTTTTTTGATTGATCCACATATTTGATTGTTTTCTCTTTTATTTCTTCTTTCTTTCTGCTGCATTTCACAGTACCGAAAATATTTTGGGAGTGGTGTCCTAGCCAGACATCCATCCAACAAGTGGTATCAGAGTGAGGTGGTACAAAGATGTAGATTGCAGTAGTGGTGAGCAAGACTGAAGATGGAGAAGACAGGATCAATCAAGATGGAGATCAACAAGTTTGATAGAAAGAGCAATTTCTCCTTGTGGCAGATAAAGGTGAAGGATGTGCTCAT
Source organism: Elaeis guineensis (assembly GCF_000442705.2). Taxonomy (NCBI): domain Eukaryota; kingdom Viridiplantae; phylum Streptophyta; class Magnoliopsida; order Arecales; family Arecaceae; genus Elaeis; species Elaeis guineensis. Next base: position 75,613,256 of record NC_026001.2, on the reverse strand, counting down.
CCAGCAAGGATTGATCGATGCTCTCTTGTGCGAGGAGAAGCCGACCACCATGGAGGTGTGAGATTGAAAATGGCTACAGATGTAGACAGTGAGTACCATCCGCATGTACTTAACAGATGAGGTAGTAATCCATGTGCTTGGCGAGACTTCTCCGACAGTGCTGTGGTCGATGAAGGAACCAAATCTAGAATTTCAGGATTAAATCTTGAAACTTTTTCAAGATCAGGCAGTGGAAGACTAAAATAAATCAAAATTTATTTTCTAAAATTAGAGAATCTCTAGATCTAAGATTCTATTACATGATTATTACATAGCATTAAATTAGAAATTAAAATATATAGAGCATGAACTACATGTTGATCATATCAACATGTTTCTATACTACATCTAATGTATGTATTAAATAATAGATCAGATCTATTACCTTGCAAGTTAGATGTTCTAACCTTGCTGATTCGGGCTTGAGGATGATGTTGCAAACTGCACACACATCCGGTCTCTAGGAGTCATCCATACGAGCCCACGAATCTCGACCAGAAGTCCTGCTTTAGAAAATCAGCACAGTATGCTAGTACTGCGCTGATCCTTCTTCGATGGTTGATCAGGTGCCTCTTTCTTCTTGATTTGGGCTCTTCCAAAGATGAAAAGTAGGAGAAGTTTTAGATCTGAGACACTCTCAGAAAAACTCAAGATGGAGGAACGGAAGAGATGAACTAACAACCCTAGAAGAAGACCCTCTTCTTCTTCTCTTTACTCTCTCCTAAACACCCTGTCTTGTGTCTATTATATCTCCACGACCCAAAGATCTTTCTCTCTGATTTTTGGATGCCCCAAAGGTCTCTTAAATCTCTATGTTTTACAAAAATTTCATGAAAAAACTCATTTTATAGAGAGAGATATGATAGAGTCCTTGTCTAGGTCAAATACCTAGTCAAGGCTTATCCAAATATGGCAAGATAAGGGGCGCCCAACTCTTGGGTGCCTCTTCCTTATTTTCATGCATGGACCACTAGCAAAGGGTGCACAATGTGTGCCCTAAAAGCCATAAAAATCTCAAAAAAAATCTGCATAAATTCGGTGCAAAAAGGAAAGAGTTTTGGAATTCTAAAATTCTATCTCATAGAATTTGAAATCCAAACTTATTCCTACTTTGATTTGATCCACAACCACTTTCCATGTATGAAAGAAGAAAGAAAACTTTTTGGACGTAGGAAAGACCTAGGAGAGGACTTTTGTTGCACAAAATAAGAGGGGATTGACGTGGAATAAGAGAGAGGACGTGGGGGGGGGGTGCTTATGTGGCGCAAGGTGGAATCCTAGTCTTACTATGATTCTATCTTATGACTTATTTTAATTTGATTTCTCAAACTAAATCAAACCAAAATTAGATCAATCTAATTAAAATAGGTCTTAACCTAATTAAAAATCTAATTTAATCAGATTAAATTAGATTTAAATTTAATTTAATTTTTTAATCAAATTAGAAATTAGGTTGATCCAAATTCTAATTGAACTAGGACTAGTTTTTTTCTTGCACTTGGCTTATCCAATAAACCAATTGAACTTGATCCAATCAAGTCCAAACTAAATCTAATTAAATCATATTCAATTAGACTTAATCTCAGCCCATTGGTTTAATTAAATTAAGCCAATTAGCAATCGAATTGCTAATCAATCCTCCTGCAACACTTGCACTAGGTTAAATGTCAATCGTATTGATCATTTAACCCTAGAACGATTCTTAATAGTTGATCAACCATTCGATCGGATCATGAACTCTAATGTATGTGACCTCATAGGTCCAAACCTAAGTCGGTAGTACAGAAATAAATTTTTATACCAATCGAAGTGACCATCTAGCAATGATACCCGACGACTGGATAGATCGAATGTGTAGAACAACATCCTTAGAACCCATGTGGATATAGTTTTCATATAATTCATCCCCTTGACCAAAATGATCATAGGACACCTCAAAATTCCACTGTCAACTCTGATCAGGTTGTCCACGTTGTATTTTAAAATATCAAATCCATCTGATGGATTATCCTGGCCAAGATTTTGCTAAATTGAAATACAGTGACTCATTCTTCTCCAACTCTTGGAGTGGTCAATCCCATCTCGATCACACTCTGACTTTGCAAGTACTTGACTATGCCCAGAAGCCTTCTGTCACTAAATTAAAAATTCAGTTAGTCCAATACCAAAGCACAGTGAGTTGCTTGCAAGTCATTGAGGTGATCTCAGGTCTAAGAAACACTTATACCTATATCCCATCAGAGACATTCTCGACAGTAGAATGCTCTGGAGTTGATCACGTTCAATGACGATGTATCCTTACATCTCACCTGTATATCATACCAGTATCTTCACACTCCTTGGTTAAGAAGACAACCAACCCATATGGCCTACAGCGACCTATGCTCGATAGAAGCTGTCGTCCTTATTAACAGCCTATCATTTGATCGTGAACAGTTTTCAGGACTAATCGATAAATTCTCTCTTTATCGAATCTAAATAGTCCTAAGAACTTCATCATAACAACGGAGTTCATTAGAAGATGAATGATTATGATAAAAATGTCAAATATATTTTATTTATTAATAAATCAATTACCATACTTGGTTGCTCAACCGTCAACAGCTTGACGATTGACTTTTGGGACATATTTTTCAACAACTCCTACTTGTCCTAAAGCCACTCGATACAGTATCTAATACCCATCTTCGACTTGTGGTTGTCGAACTCCTTTATTGCCAGGGCTTTAGTGAAGGGGTCAGTCAGGTTTTCTTTTCCATCGATCTTTTGAAGGTCGACATCACCTCGATCTAAGATCTCCCGAACCAGGTGAAAGCGATGCAAAATGTGCTTCATCCGTTAGTGTGCTTTGGGTTCTTTCGCCTGAGCTATGGCACCAGTGCTGTCGCAGTAGAGCAGGATCGAACCATCGAGGGAGGGTGCTACTCCGAGCTCGGTGATGAATTTTTTCAGCCACACAGCTTCCTTCGCGATATCCGATGCTGTGATGTACTCTACCTCACAAACAGAGTCTGCCACAGTATGCTGCTTGGAACTCTTCCAGTAGATAGCTCCACCATTCAGAGTAAAGATATAACTCGACACGCTTCTACTGTCATCATGGTCAGATTGAAAGCTGGAGTCTATGAACCCCACAAGTTTCAGATCTGACTCACCATAAACCAACCATTGGTCCTTAGTATTTCTCAAATACTTAAGGATGGCTTTAACCATTTTCCAGTGATTTTCTCCAGAATCAGATTGGTATCTACTCACTACTCTTAGTGAGTATGCAATATTTGATCTTATACATATCATGGCGTACATGATAGATCTCACGGTCGAAGCATATGGGACTCTACTCATATGCTCTCTTTCTTCAGGAGTTGTCGGACAATCCTTCTTAAAGAGAAATTTCATGGCCTATCGGTAGATAGCCCTTCTTGAAATTCTCCATACTGAACCTCTTCAGCACAGTGTCTATGTATGTAGACTGGGATAACCTAAGCATCTTTTTAGATCTATTCCTATAGATCTTCATCCTTAGGATATAGGATGCTTCACCCAAGTCCTTCATGGAGAATTATGATGACAACCAAACTTTTATTCCCTGTAGTGCGGGGATGTCATTTTCGATTAAGAAAATGTCATCCACGTACAAGACAAGGAATACCATAATAGGATCATTTGCCCATTTATAGATGCAGAGCTCTTCTCCATTCTTAACGAAGCCATACGTTTTGATCATCTTATCAAAATGCATGTTCCAACTCTAAGAAGCTTGCTTCAATCCATAAATGGATCTCTGAAGCTTGCACACCTTGGACTTATCTGTGGATGTAAACCCCTCAGGTTGTATCATATACACCTCTTCAATCAGCTCTCCATTCAGAAAAGCTGTCTTTACATCTATTTGCTAGATCTCATAATCCAGATGGACAGCTATTGCAAGCATTATTCGAATAGATTTGAGCATTGCTACAGGAGAAAATGTCTCGTCATAGTCAATACCATAACGTTGATGATACCCCTTGGCAACCAGACGGGCTTTATAGGTCTCCACCTTTCCGTCTGCGCCCCTTTTCTTTTTGAACACCCATTTACACCCAATGAGTTTAACCCCTTCAAGTGGGTCAACCAATGTCCATACATCGTTGACCTTCATGAACTCCATTTCGAATTTCATGGCTTCAAGCTATTTCTCGAAATCAGGTCTCTGCATTGCATCCATATAGGTGATCGGATCTTCATCATTCTCATCGAGTTCGATGGGATCACTATCCTAGATCAAGAAACCATAGTATTTGTCCGGCTGATGCGGTACTCTACTGGATCGCCTTAATGGTGTAGGTACATTGGGCTCCGGATCTGATCTAATCAAATCCGACTCAGGTTCAGCTATTGATGTTGGTCCTTCTACCTGTGGAACTTCATCAAGTTTAACCTTAGAGGCAACAGTTCCTTCACCAAGGAATTTTTTTTCTAAAAAGATTGCCTTAAGGCTCACGAACATCTTTTGTTCATCAGCATGGTAGAAAAAATATCCTTTGGTCTCTTTGGGGTACCCGATGAATGTGCATTTGTCAGACATAGGTTCAAGTTTGTCTGTGACTAATCGTTTGACATAGGCCGGAGACCTCCAGACCCTAAGGTGTGAAAGTGCTGGCTTACGTCCTGTCCATATCTCATATGGAGTCTTAATTACAGACTTTCTTGAAACCCTATTTAACAGATAATAGGCTGATTCGAGTGTATATCTCCAGAAGGATATCGACAAGTTGGCAAAACCCATCATGGATCGGACCATGTCTAACAGAGTCCGATTTCTCCTTTCAGACACACCATTATGCTGTGGTGTTTCTGGAGGAGTCCATTGGGAGAGAATCCCATTCTCTCCTAGATATGTGAGAAACTCACTAGAAAGATATTTCTCTCCTCGATCAGATCGAAGAGTTTTAATACTCTTCCTAGTTTATTTTTCTACTTCACTTCAGAATCATTTGAACATTTTAAATAAATCCGACTTATGTTTCATCAGATAGACATATCCATATCTGGATAGATCATCCATGAAAGTTATGAAGTAGAAATATCCACCTCTAGCACTTGTGCTCATGGACCCGCATACATCAGTATGTACTAGGTCCAAGAGCTCAGTAGCTCTCTCACCTTTTTCAGTAAAAGATGATTTGGTCATTTTATCAAGAAGACAGGACTCACAGGTTGGAAGTGATTCACAATCACTGACTTCGAGGATTCCCTCTTGAGTCAACCTGTTTATTCTGTTCTTGTTTATATGACCTAGCCTACAGTGCCATAAGTAGATATCTGACACACTATCTAATCTAAGGTGCTTGCTAGTTGAATAGACTATATTAACAGGTTGTGATAACATATATATATCATTGTTCAAATATCTACAAAAAATAGTAACACCATTCATAATGATATTACAAACTTATTTTTTATTAAAATTTCATAATCATTTTTGGCCAAAAGGCCTACAGAAATGATATTTAAAAAGAAATTGGGACAGAAATGACAATCATTAAGAACAACGATATGGGATTCAAATACAAGTTTCAAGATTTCTAATGCTAGAACTGAAACTGATCTTCCATCTCTAACGTTCAGGAATCTCTCGCCTTGCTCGAATCTCTTATTGACCTGCAATCCCTGTAATGAATTACAAATATGGTAAGGGCTATCGGTATCTAATACCCAGTCAGTTATATCACAAATAGAGAAATTACAAGGAGTTATCATATAAATACCTTACCTAGCAACAACTTACTGCTTTCTCTGCCTGTTCGGGTCTAGGGAGGTAATGTACTGGGGACAGTTTCTCTTTCAGTACCCCCGCTTCTTGCAAAAGAAGCATTCAGCTTGACTCTTATTGGGCTTGATCTTTTTGGTCTGGCCCTGCATTGATGTCCCAGCCTGAACTTGCACCTTTTTTACTTTCTTTTTTTGTTCTTCTTCCCTTTTTTAAAGGGTCGAGAACTAGAAGGCGAACCTCCCACTAAGTTCACCGACTCCTTGTGGAGTTGGTGATCCTTCTCAAAGTTCTGAAGCAATCCCTGTAACCCATGGTAGTTTACTTCAGGCTTTGTCATTTTATAATGAGTGAGGAATGGGAGATAAGACTTGGGTAGCGAGTTTAGTATTGCATCTTTTCCAAGCTACTCATGCAAGAAAAAGCCGAGCTTGCTCAATCGTTCCATCAGCTCGATCATGTACAATACATGATCAGTGACAGAGGCACTATCCCATATTTTGGCATTAAAGATGGCACAACTAGTCTTGTGCCTCTCCACATCATCGGGTGTGCCAAAGGCATCCTCCAACACTTGAAGCATGTCCTTTGGCTGAGCCATCTCAAATCTATGACTGAACTCATCGCTCATGGCAGCCACCATGATACAGCGCACCGTGGTTCGGTCACTGAGCCACTTCTGGTAAATGTCTCTGACTGTTCCACGTGCATTAGCAGCTGGCTCCTCAGGTGCAGGATCCATTATCACATATAGGATCCATTCATGCTTCAGGACTATCTTCAACTTTTGGTACCAGCTATCGAAGTTGGGTCCCACCAACTTATCATTATCCAACAATGATCGGAGCGATAGGGAAGTGGCCCTATCTGCACAAAAGAAAACCATAACTTAATTAGTAATTGATTCATTAAACCTAAAGATTTGGACTTTAATCAAAAAGTTTCTCCTACTATTTTATTCAAATTGGAAGTGTTGGTGCAGAATTCTGCTGACACCGGAGAAGCTGGAGTCGAGGGGATCGCGTCCACCATCGAAATCTGTAAGGAAAGTCTAAACCGGAGTTGGGGGTGCTCCAGCAAGACCCTCCGATGCTCAAGTCAGTACTCTACCTCAATAGAAATGGAGCACTCAAATAGAATTTTAGCAGAGTTTCAAGATAGAGTTTAGAGCTTAGAGAAGAACGTATCTGGGGTCCCTTTTTATAGACGGAGAGCGTAACTGATTGACAGTGACATCTGTAACTGCCTGATAGTGGGCCGTTCGGGGCCACGCGAAGTTTGTTACGGAGAGTAGTGGCGTCAGGGGGCCGTTCAGGGCCACGTGGAGTTTGTTATGAAGAGTGGAGTGGTGTCTGTTGTCACGACTTGCTAGAGAGTGGTAGAGCCACATGGAATCCATTACAGAGAGTGGAGTAGGGTAGTGGCCATTGTCGTGACTTGCTAAGAGTTCGGCCTGACGGCTGAAGCTCGCTGGGACGTCTGATGGAGCAGAATGACTCTCTGTCTCAGCAATCTAGAGAGGTTCGGGTGTTTCTGAGGTTGCTGATGAGTCCATTATTATCGGGTGCCTTGGATGCTGATGCTGCAGGCGGAAGTCATCTACTGTAGAAGCTCAGATGGGACTTTCTGTTGGTGAAGTCCGTAGGAGTCCGATTGCTAGAGAAGTCGTTAGGATTTGCCTGATGTGGAAGCTCGTCTGAAGATTGTCCACCGGAGGGTCCAGTTCATGAGGAATCTGGTAGGGGTCGTCCGACAGTGGAGTTCGGATGACGTTGTGGAGGTTTGTCTGCTGGAGGAGTCTTGAGGACATTGTGGAAGGCGAACGTTGGAGGAGTCCGGGATTCATATTCAATTCTACTGTAGAAGTTCAGATGGAGTCCGACTTTTGTAGAGTCTGAAAGGAGGCCGCTTATTGTAGAAGCTCGGACGAAGAACAGTTGTCGTGGAAGCTCGGATGGAGACTTCTTATTATAGAAGCTAGACAAGATCGCTGCTGTGGAAGCTAGGATGGAGACTTCTTATTATAGAAGTCGCACTGCTAGAGAAGCTCGATCCTTGACGAAGTCCAGAAGAAGTTCGGAATAAAATCCGACTGGTGGAGCTCGTCCATTGTAGAAGTTCGTCTGGATCCATCCGCTGTAGAAGTTCGACTGGATCCAGCTCTTGTAGGAGCTCGGATGAATCGAAAGGCGGTCGACCATCGTAGAAACTTGGATGGAGTCTGGTTACTGTAGAAGTTCTGCTATTGGAGAAGCTCAGACATTGATGAAGTCGAAGAAGTTCGAAGTAAAGTCATTCGTGGTCGGAAGGAGTCTGGAAGAGATTCGAGAATAGTCGATCACTGTAGAAAATCGGCTGATAGTGAAGCTCGGAAAGTGTTTGGAGCAGCCCGGTAATGAATGGAGGAGCTCATTATCGGAGAAGTCGGATGGTATTATGGAAGCTCGGACGATGAGGGAGTTAGAAAGATGCACACAAGGTGGAAGCCGGAAGAGCCCTGAAGGGTCGGCTTTTTACAAACTTCGACTGGGGGTATTTTATACCCAACACCAGTCCCCTACTTTCGAGTTCGGGTTCGAATGAAGGAAGCACAGAAAAATTTTCACAGTCGAAGTTGCCTCCCTCGATTTTCGTATTCGATTGTTCCAGATATTTTGGCATTTGGCCGCTGGTGCTGGAGCCTTTTAAATCGAGGCGATCCGAAAAGATTTTTTTCGAGATTTCCTGGAGCATTGCTCTAGGCATGGTGCAATAATGGTTCTGTCAGTTGTCGGTCACTTTCAGCCGCCTGCCATGATGAGTGGGACACGTGCGGTTGTAGATCGGTCAAGGAGATCTATGATCATTATTCGTCGGACCTCATCGCCTATTTAAACCCGCCTCCCTCCTTCAGGGGTCTACTTTGTCTGGAGTTTTTTTGGTCCCTCCTTTTTGAGAGTTCCGTTCTTCCCCAGCATCCTTTTCGGCCTTAGGCGTTCTTCGAGTCATCCCCATCTCTGCATCTCTGCATCCTTCGGACCAGCCTAGGTTAGTTCTGAACTCCCCCTTTTTTTTCTCTTACTGTTCTTCTTCCATTTTTCTTCCTTTACATTCCACCTGTTCGATTTTTCATGAACGTCCTTTTTTATTTTTTCCAATTTTTTTGAGGTTTTTAGGATTTTCACTCGATTCAAAATATCTTCCAGCACTTCCTCCTCTAGCAGTTCTAGGAGTTCGTCCGTTCCAACCCCCCAAAATCTTAGTTCTGTAGATGAACCTCTCCGATCTTTGTACCAGACACCATCCCCAGCTTCTGACTCTGGAGGAACTCTCACTGATTAGGATTCAGTACGGGGTTCCTCCAGAGTACGAGCTGGAGCTTCCGGGCCGACGACCGGCTAGCGCTCCTCCCCCCGACTGCTTCTTTTATACCAAGAACTTTCCATGCCGGGCTTCGACTTTCGCTTCCACTTTTGTTATTGTCTCTTCTGCTTCTTAAACATTTCTTTAGTTTTTGTAGCGCCGAACTCCTTTAGGTTTCTGATAGGATTTCTTTTCCTCTATAGTTTAGTGAAGTTCGGCCGACTCTTTCTTTGTTTAGAATTTCTATACCTTCAAGCGTCATCCCTCACAAAGACTGATGGTACTTCTCTCCTCAGTTCGGTAGAAAGAGGTTGCTGAAAGGTGCCCCCTCTTCTATCCACAACTGGAAGGAGAGGTACTTCTACGTCCGATGCCCGTCCTTGGAGCTGGGGTTGCCCCCTGGGGCTCCCTGAGGGATTCCGTCCGTCGGGCTTCTAGCCTGGGACAGGACGACCTTGAAGCCTCCAATAAACTCGAGGCTTATCCAGCCCCTCTTCTCTCCAACCTCCTGAAGGAACAACTCTTGTTTAACGTCGGCCTAAGCCCTCTCAACCCTGCCGGTATATATATTATATATTTTTTTTCCTTTCTTCTTGTTCTTTTGTTAAGCTATGTCGATCCTCATTCACTGCAGATATGGATGCTGACGCAGCTCGAATGCTAGCCCAGGGTCTCAAGACCCACAAAAGGAAAGGTGCAGCATCCTCGGGGGTGGCGAAGAGGGCAAGGGAGAAGAGACCAGCTCGACCGTGCCTGCCAGGCGGCCATTGCCGTCGACTCTCCCTCCGACGTCGAGCTCGCAGTCCCCGGGCCTCTTAAGGAGCCCCCGGTCGAGGTTCCTGCTCCAGAGGCCCGCTCGAGGAGGCACCGGGGGCCGAACGGAGAAGGAGAAAGAAGACATTGGCCGCAAGAGCCGCAGCAGCAGGGCTGCCATCGAGGAGGCCGATGGCTCGAAGAAGATCGAGGGAAAATCCTTCAACAATAGGGATCTAATAAAGAGATTGGTCGATGGGTGCATCCTGCCCGAGGTCGTCCACAGGACCGTTCACGCCGATCTGAGCAGCGGGTCTGGGACTCTCTGGGGTCCTTTCTCGAGGTAGGTCAATTTACTCCTTTCTTCTTCTCGCCTCTTTGCTTAGCTTATTCCTCAGCTTTTATATTGACTCCCTGCCGCTCTTGTAGATTGGACACCAGCTCATCGCCAACATCGAGGCGATGAACAATGCTAGGAAGGAGGCTGCCCAGGGAGGAAGGTCGCCTGGCCGAGGCGCCCCCTCAAGGAGAAGATCGCGAAGTCGCGAGTCTCCAAGAGGCACTGCAGAAGGAGGGCAGACCTCGGCAGACTTGAGGGCCACCTTGGAGGAGGAAAGAAAGAAAGCAGAGGCCGAGGTCTCCAAGTTGAAGGCACAGATCCCGACCCTGTCTCGGAGGCAATGGTCCGGGCAGTGGAGGAGTTCAAAACCTCCTCGAGATGAGGGATCTGAAGGTCGAGTTCGGCCAGGCCGCCTTCATCAAGGGCTTTGAGCTCTGCCAAGAGAAGGTGGTCAGGAAGTTTTCGAGCTGGACCTCGGCTTCCTGGATGAGGCATCCGATGATGAAGCCGGGCCTTCTGAAGCTGCTGCCGGTCTTCCTCCAGTCGAGACTTCCTCGACTGTCGCGGCTCCGGCCGACCTTCCGGGGGCCGAGCTCCCCCACTTCTGCCCAGAGGTCCGAAACCTCTAATTTTGTATTCTCTCTTTTTTTTTCTTTGTTGCAACTTTTTCTCTTCTCTTGTACTTAAGAACTATTTAATCAATGAAATCAGATTCTTCTTTACAGAGGGCTCCTCTTTTTTACTCTGCATTCTTTTTCTTCTCTTTTATTTTCTGGCACTGATTTGTGTTGTGGCGCTCTTATCTTCCAACGACAGTGTCCCCGAAGCTCTTCCCCTACCACAGGAGATTCCTCTGAAGTCGATGGTCCGGGACCTCAGAAGGAAAGTTCGTCACCTGACGAAGAAATCAAAGAAGCTGGATGACGAACTTCACCGACTGAGGAAGAGCCATTCGGAAGTCACTGCGGAGGCTGCTCGCTTTCAGGACCTCCACAAAAAGGGCTTCATGGACTACACCGGAGGAAGGCTGACTTCGTGAAGGAGCTTGAGGAACTCCAAAAATGTGCCAGCGATCGATCTTGGACTCAGGCTTCCAAGATCAGCTCCCTTGAGGTCGAGCTGGCGGCTGCACGGGAGAAGATCGGTCAGTTGGAAGGGAGCTCATCCTGGCTCACAACTCAGGCCGACGCGATCGAGACTGTCGAAGAAATTCTCCGACCTTCAGAAGCAGCTGCAGGACGTCGAGGCAAACTACAACGCCTACCGAGTCGGCTGGTGTGGGCAAGTAGACGACTACCGAAGGAAGCTCAAGACGTGACCGACGAGGTTGCCCGCCTTCAGAGGCAGTTGTCTGAGAGAGTCCAGGCCATCTCTGCACAAGGCTCCGACGAGCTCCGCTCCTTGAGGGGACCATGGAAGAACTGTCCGTGGCCCTTGGGCAGGAGAAGGCGAACTACAGCGGCTGAAGATTCAGCTGGCCTACGAGCAGCAGGCGGTCAAGGATGCCAAGGCGGAGTCCGAAGTTCTGAGGAAGAGGCTTCGGGAGTCGGAGGGTGAGAGTCGGCGGTTCCACCAAATGTATCGGGAGATGCTGTTAAGAAAGAAAGAACTGGAAGAAGAAGTCAAAAACTTAAAGCAATCCTCGATGATGGCTGGAACCGAGAGTTCAAAGTCTGAAGAAGCCGAGCTTCCTTAGAGTTCTTTACCTTTTATTCTATGTATTCTTTCTTTTCTTGTCATTTTTTTTTTGGCCTTCAAAGGCTTTGTAATGTACACTTCACTAATGAAATGAAAAGAAATTTTTTATTACCTTGTCCATTCTTGCATTAAGTTGTCATTTACCGAACTTCTTTTTCTTTTTTTTGTTCGATGTCGATGTTGTTTGAAGGTTCCTGATCGTCGCCGTATTGATTTGCCCCTTTTGTTCATGATCGAAGGTCTTTTCGAGGCCACTCGAGTTTGACGCTTCCTCCCGGTGCTCGAGCTTGGGGCCCAACTTCTCGTTACCTTGAGGAAGTCGATTTTCTCCTGCCAGTGTTGGGTTCCCTCTTAGAGACTGAGGTTTTTGACAAGAGTCTCCTTCCTCGTTGAGACGAGGTTCCTTGTGTCTTTGATGTAGTTTGTTTTTCCCTTATCACTGGCGTGGCTCGTCATTTTTCCTTTTTCTCTTCCTCCTTTTTTTTTGTGTTCGAGTGAGGATTTTCCTCTGCTCTTAATGGGGTTGTAGGGGTGTAGAGGAGCCATTGAGGAGGCTTTCTCCTCATCCGATCTTGAACGATCAGATCTTCATTTGTGTCAGGATGAGGTTCTCCTCCTGTTCCGACACAGTCAATTTCAGCTCATGTTAGGATGAGATTTTTCTCCTGTTCCTAACAGGGCTGTGGGGGCACGTAAGGGCCGTTGCAAGGGCCTCTCCCCCATCCGGTCTCTAAATAATCGGACCTTCGATTTGCTCATGTTAGGATGAGGTTCTCCTCCTGTTCCTAACATGGCTGTGGGGGCGCATAAGGGCCGTTGCAAGGGCCTCTCCCCCATCCGATCTTTAAATAACCGGACCTTCGACTTTGCTCATGTTAGGATGAGGTTCTCCTCCTGTTCTAACATGGCTGTGGGGGCGCATAAGGGCCGTTGCAAGGGCCTCTCCCCCCATCCGATCTTTAAATAACGGGCCTTCGACTTTGCTCATGTTAGGATGAGGTTCTCCTCCTGTTCCTAACATGGCTGTGGGGGCGCATAAGGGCGTTGCAAGGGCCTCTCCCCCATCCGATCTTTAAATAATCGGGCCTTCGACTTTGCTCATGTTAGGATGAGGTTCTCCTCCTGTTCCTAACATGGCTGTGGGGGTGCATAAGGCCGTTGCAAGGGCCTCTCCCCCCATCCAATCTTTAAATAATCGGCCTTCGTTTGTGTCGGGATGAGGTCCTCCTCTTATTCCTGACATGCTTAGTTTCGATTGTCTGAAGGAGCTACTCCTGTCGTTACAAGCTCATGCCAAAAGAAAAGATGTGCGAATATGAAAAAAACTTTTATTTAAGGCAAAGTTATTGTAATACATTCATAGATTTTTCGAATCCCATAGTCGTGGAAGGTCTGCTCCCCATCGGGTCCTCCAGAGATGGAGTTGATGATCCCGATTGGAGGTCGATCTTCAGGCTGCTCCTCCCTCCTTGGCGGCTCCGGTTGTGGCAGGGCCCTCGGCGATCTTTCCTACCTTCAGGCCGACGTCGAATGAATTATCGAGCCGACCTCGTCTGATGAGCTCCTCGATCTCGTCTCGGAGCTGAAATACTCCTCCGTGTCATGGCCATGGTCACGATGATAGAGGCAGAACTTGTTAGGGTTTGCTTCTGGGTGTGTGCGCATCCTTTCCGCCTTGGCAGCTGCTCCCTGACCTCCATCAGCACTGAGTTTTGGAGCATTGAGGGGGGCGTAGCTGTGGAATCTTCCTGGGGAGAGCTCGCCGAACCCTACGGTCTGGGCTCCTCTGCCTACGAGCTCGGGAGGAGTGCAGAACGCTTGTGTTGGGGGGAGTTTGAGAACGTGGCCGAGCTTCACTCGACCTTTTTCAACTGCGAGCTTGCTGGAGTCACCGCCTGCCGCTCCTTCGCGGCCTCCTCATCTTCAGCTTGAAGGCTTCCTCTGCTCGGCATATCCTTCGGCCCGAGCCAGCAGATCAGCGAAGTCCCTGGAATACTTCTTTTTCAGGGAGAACAGAAGATCGTTCTTTTAAAGATCGCTCTTCAGGACGGCCATTGCAACCGATTGGTCCAAGTTCTGGACCTCCAACGTGGCGGCGTTAAAACGGTTGACGTAAGTTCGGATGGATTCTCCTCCTTTTGCTTGATGTTGATGAGGGACTCCGAACCTCTCCGGAGATCCGCTGCTGATGAAATGAGCAATGAACTGGTGGCTCATCTGATCAAAGAGAAGATAGTACCCGACTTCAGTATCGAGTACAATTTTTTGCTGCTCCCTTCAAGGTAGACAGGAAAGCTCGGCACAGGATGGCGTCTGGCGCACCATGGAGCAGCATCATTGTCCGGAAGGCCTCCAGGTGGTCAACCAGATCTGAGATCCCATCGTAGCTCTGAATTGGGGGAGCTTGAAGTTCGGCGGGATTGGTTCCTGCATAATCATTTGAGAGAAAGGAGGGTCAGTGCAGATGTCCTCACCGTAAGTAGTGGGAGTATGGCGGAGCTCTTCGATCCACCGATTCATCTCTTGGAATCTTTGATCCAGGAGGTCCTCTCGACTGCGAGTCTCGAGGGTCTTCTGGTGGAACGGAGGTAGGGACCCTCCGGGGTGGAATCGTGATCGGACGGAGGGCTCTCTGCCTTCTGCTTCCCTTTTAGGGAAGACAGGGCGACTGGCCCAAGTGGCCCGCCCGATCGTCGGATTCTGAACTCCGACGATGCTCTTTCCAGCTACACTGATACCGCGCGGCTGCTGCTGCATGGCCTGCACTGCTTCGGTGAGCCCCTGACCTGCTGAACCAGCAAGTCGAACTGCTCCATGCCGACTGTCGTTTCGGAGGAGGAGCCTGAAAACTAGAGACGAGGCCGGAGCTTGTGGGGCTCATTGAGATCGATCGGGAGGCCGTGGATCGCCTGGTGGATGCCTTTCGGGGAGGCATCAGGTGGAGATCTGACAGGAGAAGAAGGAGAAAATATCGAAGAAGATGACCGAAGACAGTCCCGTTGAGTACTCCTTTAAGAACAAGGGTACTGTGAAGTCACAGGCCCTTCCTCTAGTGCCAATTCTATTGGTGCAGAATTTTCCATGTCGGAGAAGCTGGAGTCGAGGGGATCACGTCCGCCATCGGGACCTGCAAGGAAGTCTAAACCGGAGTTGGGGGTGCTCCGGCAAGACCCTCCGACGCTCAAGTCAGTACTCTGCCTCAACAGAAATGGAGCACTCAAATGGGATTTTAACAGAGTTTCGGGATAGAGTTTAAAGCTTAGAGAAGAACGTATCTGGAGTCTCTTTTTATAGACAGAGAGTGTAACTGATTGACAGCGACGCTTTAACTGCCTGGTAGTGGGCTATTCAGGGCCATGCGGAGTTTGTTACAGAGAGTAGTGGCGTTAGGGGGCCGTTCAGGGCCACGTGGAGTTTGTTATGGAGAGTGGAGTGGTGTCCGTTGTCGTGACTTATCAAAGAGTGGTGGAGCCACGTGGAATCCGTTACAGAGAGTGGAGTAGGGTAATGGCCATTGTCGTGACTTGCCAGAGAGTTCGGGCCTGACGGCAGAAGCTCGGCTGGGACGTCTGATGGAGCGGAATGGCTCTCTGTCTCAGCAATCTAAGAGAGGCTCGAGTGTTTCTGAGGTTACTGATGAGTCCACTATTGTCGGGTGCCTTGGGCGCTGATGCTGCAGGCAGAAGTCATCTACTGTAAAAGCTCGGACAGGGACTTTCTGTTGGTGAAGTCCGATAGGAGTCTGATTGCTAGAGAAGTCCGTCTAAGATTTGCCTGATGTGGAAGCTCGTCTGAAGATTGTCCGTCGGAGAGGTCCAGTTGTTGGAGCATGATCTCGGCTCCTCCTATGGACCTTAGGTGCAATGGAACCAGCAACGAACAGATCTGGAGACTTTTGGACTCGATCAAAGGCCCTTGACGAAATCAGTCTGGTTGCTGACTTCTTCGTCAGCCTTTCGTTCCAGATGAAGAACACCTCTGAAATCACCTCTAAAAAATTCAAGATCTGATACCCAACCAGATCAGACCTGGACTGAGGTCTTCCAATTCATAGATCTTGAATCGGGGTATTCTATATAGGGAAGAAGGTAGATGGAGACAGACCTCACAGATCTGTCCTGCTGCAATCTTTCTTGTAGATCTGTTGATGGAGATCTCATCCGTGACTCAAACGACCTCAGATCAACTCCAGATCTGAGAGAGACTTGTATCAACCTCTTCGCAAGAGATTTTAGGTCCTAGACCTAGTGCTTGGGTGGCTACAAGAGAGGGAGATAAGAAAATGGCTGGCAGCTGCAAGAGAGGAGGGGGTAGCCTAGAAACACCGTCTTACGTGATCTGGCGTCTAGCTTGCTCCACTCACTAGCTCCAATGTGCACATAGACCGTGCACCCAAATATCCGTAGATGGCCCAGCCCAACTGTCCTCCCAGACCACACCTCCTCTGGAAGCCTGCCATCCAACCTGGTGTGAGGTGACCGATTGACCAAGTAACCCGCTGCGTCAATTGTGTCAACCCAGAACTCCTTTGGAAGCTCTACCTGCAGCCTCATGCATCGTGCCTTTTTCAGAAGTGTTCTGTTCATCCTCTCGGCCACCCCATTCTGCTGTGGAGTCCCTTTAATTAAGAAGTGTCTCCTGATCCCACACTCCTCACAGTAATCCTGGAACTCTCTGCTGGTGTACTCCCTGCCATTGTCTGACCTCAGACATTTCACGCTCCTTCCCTGCTCCTTCTCCACCTCAGCTCTCTAGATCTTGAACTTGATGAAGACCTCTGACTTCTCTCTCATGAAGTAAATCCAGAGTTTCCTTAAGAAATCATCAATCAGGGTCATGAAGTATCTGGCCCCATTCCTAGCTAAAATTGGGGCTGGTCCCCACACATCCGTGTGTACTAACTCCAGAGGGGCTACACTGCGGGCTGTACTGATGTTGAACTGAACTCTCCTCTGCTTTTTCATCTGGTAAGGCTCACAGATCTCTCCTGTAGCACCATCCTCCAGATCAGAGATGAGTCCTCTCCTGCTCAACTCCCTCAGCCCCTTGTCACCCATGTAGCCTAGGCGGTAGTGCCACATCCTGTAAGCCCCCTGCTGGTCCTGTGCTGCAGCTGCTGCATCAGACTCTCCGATCACCACAGATCCCTCCATGCAATAGAGGTTATTGTCCAACCTCCTGCCTCTCATCACCACCATAGCTCCATTGGAGATGTTCAGTACTCCGCTTCTAGCCCTACTACTGAAGCTGTATCCACTGCGCTCCAAGTAGCCTAGTGACACCAGATTCTTTTCCAGCTCAGGGATGTGCTTTACATTTGTCAATGTCCTCACAATCCCATCAAATATCCTCACCCTGACTGTCCCTATCCCAACCACCTTGCAAGGATGATTGTCGCCTAGAGTCCCTGATCCCTCGTCTGTCTTGGTGTATGTCGCAAACCAAGACCTATGTGGTGTGTAGTGATGTGAGCACGCAGAGTCTAGTGTCTACTCCTCTGTGTAATGCCTGTGACCATCTGATACCACAAGTAGATCATCCTCCATCTGCTGCCCAGCAACTGCACTCACTGATTCTGAGCCACTTCTTTCTCCCTTCTTGCTCTTCCATAGTGGACATTCTCGCTTGAAGTGCCCGAACTCGTTGCACTTGAAGCATTTCATCTCTTTCTTTCTCTTTCTGGACTTGGACCGCCCCCTAGACTTGCTTCTACCTCTGCCTCTACCTGTCCTCTCCCCTACTGCCAAACCCTCTTGGGGAGCCTGATCTCTGGTCAACTTTTCCCTCTGCTCATTAGACCTCAGCACTGAGATCATGTCCTCATATTCCAGAGTCTCCTTGCCATAGAGCAGTGTAGTTACCAAAGAATCATATGATCCTGGTAGTGAACACAAAAGCAACAGGGACTTATCCTCCTCATCCAGCTTCACCCCGATATTCATCAACTTCATGCACAACTGGTCGAACCTCTGAATGTGGCCAATCACATCAGATCCCTCCTGCATCCGAAGATTGTACAATCTCTTCTTCAGCATCAGCTTGTTGCACATATTTTTCCCCATATACATGGTGTGCAACTTCGACCAAAGGCCCTTCAGGGTCTTTTCTTCCAGCATCGAATACAACACCGCATCCGCCAAACATCCTCTGATCACCGAGCATGCTTTCTTCTCCAACGATGCCCACTATCTATTTGTCATTCCCTCAGGCTTCTCATCCAAAGCCTGATCCAGATCTGCTTGCACCAGAAGATCCATGATGGTACCTTGCTGAAAATTTTTAGCACTTGAGATCTTTAACTTCTCGCACTTGGAACCGCTTCCTCACCACTGTGGCTCTGATACCAACTATTGAAGCACGATCCTGGCTCCTCCCACAGACCTTGGGTGTAGCAGAACCAGCAACGAACAGATCTGGAGACTTCTGGACTCGATCAAAGGCCCTTGATGAAATCAGCCTGGTTGCTGTTTTCTTCGTCAGCCTTTCGTTCTAGATGAAGAACGCCTCTGAAATCACCTCTAAAAAATCTAATATCTGGTACCCTACCAGATCAAACCTGGACCGAGGTTTTCTAAATTATAGATCTCAAATTAGGATATTCTAGATAGGAAAGAAGGTAGATGGAGACAGACCTCGCAGATCTATCCTGCTGCAGCCTTTCCTGTAGATCTGTTGATGGAGATCTCACCCGTAACTCAAACGACCTCAGATCAACTCTAGATCTGAGAGGGACTTGTATCAACCTCTTCACAAGAGATTTCAAGTCCTGGACTTGGTGCTTGTGTGGCTGCAAGAGAGGGAGAGAAGAAAATGGCTGGCGGCTGCAAGAGAGGAGGGGGTAGCGCCTCCTTTGCTCTTCTTTCCTTTTTGGGCTTGGCGGCAAGAAACCCTAGGATTTCTTGCTCCTGGGGTGTGGAGAAGAGCTGGAGAGAGAGGGAGAAGAGAGAGAGAGACTTGGGAGAAATAGTTTCTTGTATTCCTTTTGGCTTAATCAACCTATACAAGTACATGTATATATAAACACATGGTCAAGTGACCCAAACCCAAAACTCCCTTGACCAACTCTATGAGAGATTAGGTTAACCCAAGCCCATGTACACCCATGACTCAACCTAATCTCACCTATCCTGAGCCCAGACCTGGCCCATATAGAGTTGGTCCCTTGAGGCCCACATAACCTAGACCTCAAGAACCCGAAAGGCCCACAGCCTTTCAACCTAGGGCCCAACTAGCCCTAGAGCCTCCATGAAGCCCTCATGAATGATGGACCTTGGCCTTAGCCTTGGTCCCCTGAGCCTTGGGCACACCACCTGGATCACAACACCAATCTCATGAGGAATCCGGCAGGGGGTCGTCCGACAGTGGAGTTCGGATGGCGTTGTGGAGGTTTGTCCGCTGGAGGAGTCTTGAGGACACTGTGGAAGGCCGAATGTTGGAGGAGTCTGGGATTCAATATTCAATTCTACTGTAGAAGTTCGGAAGGAGTCTGACTTTTGTAGAAGTCTGAAAGGAGGCCGCTTATTGTAGAAGCTCGGACGAAGATCAGTTGTCGTGGAAGCTCGGATGGAGACTTCTTATTATAGAAGCTTGGACGAAGACCGGCTACCGTGGAAGCTAGGATGGAGACTTCTTATTATAGAAGTTCCACTGCTGGAGAAGCTCGATCCTTGATGAAGTTCGAAAGAAGTTCGAAATAGAAATCTAGCTGGTGGAGCCCGTCCGTTGTAGAAGTTCGTCTAGAATCCATTCGCTGTAGAAGTTCGGCTGGGATTCGGCTTTTGTAGGAGCTCGAATGAAATCTGGAAGGTGGTCAACCATCGTAAAAACTTAGATTGAGTCTGGTTACTGTAAAAGTCCTGTTGTTGGAGAAGCTCGGATATTGACGAAGTCCGAAAGAAGTTTGGAGTAAAGTCATTCGTGGCTGGAAGGAGTCTGGAAGAGATTCAGAGAATAGTAGATCACTGTAGAAAATCAGCTGATAGTGAAGCTCGGAAAGTATTTGGAGCAGCCCGGTATATGAATGGAGGAGCTCATTATCGGAGAAGTCTGGATGGTATTATGGAAGCTCGGACGGTCGAGGGAGTTCAGAAAGACGCCACACAAGGTCGGAAGCTGGAAGAGCCTTGGAAGGGTCGGCCTTTTACAAACTTCGGCTGGGGGTATTTTATACCCAACAGGTAGCCTCTACCTCCAATTCGAGGAATTATCCTAATTCCTTAGTGGGTACTAGAATCCATTTAGATTGCACACAAGCCCAACTTTGGTTGGCCAACCCATATACATCTAAGGGTAGGTTCATAACCAATTATTTCTCTAAATAATTTCTAATAATTTTAATTTTGCCCCAGAAACCTAATCAGTAGGCTTTGGCCTCCACTGAAGGATTCGGTTAGGTCCAACCATTAACATGACCATACTTGGTGCATCTAACCAACGAATGATTAAGTCCAACTTTGGTTGGCTCACCTAACCACCATTAGAGAGACACTTTCAAGTCATCCTATGATGAGTGATAATTCCATTAGTCAATAAGCACCAGGCCTTTGGGTCTGCAATGATTATTGAGTTAATGGACTCATTATCAAACACCTTAATGGAAGGCTATGACTCAGTTATCTCCATAACTTTGTCATTTTAAGGACCTAATAATTTTAAAAAATTTAAATGATTTAGAGGATGAGGTCAGATGAACCAGCTTATCATGATCCTCCCACTGGCTTCACCAAGTCAGCTTAAGGGAGACCATTAAAAAGGGCTGGTCTAGGAGCACCTAAATCAGTCACACTGATTTACCTAGCTGACATGGGTCAGCTCGAATAGTCAAGTGATCCAATCAAAACATAATTTCACCAAGAGGCCAGGTAAGTTCGATCAATGAGAGGGTCGGCCAAAGCTTACCTTAGACACCATCAATAATGGCCAGGTAAGCAGGCTCCCAATTAAAAACCACCGGTTTGATTTACCTTAGACACCAACTGATTTAATTAGTTTTGATTAGATCAACCTAACAGTTCGTGCTAGACCGCTTAGCCAAGAATCAAGTCCATTTGGTTCTCGTTAAAGACATGGACTTGACCAACTACAACTATTGTAATTGATTTAGAGAATCCTTGATCTAATCTAAGACAACAATTGATTAGTTTTAGTCAATTCTCTAATTAAGTCCATCTTTAATTTAACCATAGGTCTAACCCAATTAATGGACCTAATTCCTACTAACCCATTAACCCAATGTGTTATGGTTTGTGTCTTAGGTTCTTCAATTCACAATCCTAGAACCTAATCAAACAACTTCTTAATTCTTAATTAAGTTTTGGGCTGAGGGTTGGGTTTGGCTTTTCGAAAATAATTTTTATGTTTGTAAAATAATTTTACAATATGGTTCTATCAACCATATTGTTTGTTGATTCATAATCAAGATGCAAATAAACTAAACATGAAACTACTTTAGATCTAATCTAAACAGGTTCATGTAATTGAAACAATTTTAACTTTAAATAAATTTTTTGCATAAAAATTATTAATAAAAAGATTTTATTTTAGATTTAAATATTTTTTAAATCTAATAAATTATAAATTTTATCTAGATTATATCTAACAAATTTATGATTAAAGATAGATCTACACGAACTAGGACAACCTTTGCACTGTAAGGGATAAACCTTACAGCAGGACAACCTTGCAGTTTGTGATTGATCTAAAATTTTAATTTTAGATTTAATAATCAGATTATAAATTAGATCTAATCTAAGAGATAATCTAAATATGTATAAATAATCATGTAATAAATAACCTAGGCTCTGATATCAATTGAAGGAACCAGATCTAGGGTTTCAGGGTTAGATCTTGAAACTTTTTCAAGATCAGATAGCGGAAGACTAAAATAAATCAAAATTTATTTTTTAAAATTAGAAAATCTTTAGATCTAAGATTCTATTACATGATTATTATATAGCATTAAATTAAAAATTAAAATATATAGAGCATGAACTACATGTTGATCATATCAACATGTTTCTATACTACATCTAGTGTATGTATTAAACAATAGATCAGATCTATTACCTTGCAAGTTAGATGTTCTAACCTTGCTGATCTGGGCTTGAGGATGATGTTATAAACTGCACATATGTCTGATCTCTAGAAGTCGTCCACACGAGCCCACGAATCTCGATCAGAAGTCCTGCTTCAGGAAATCAGCACAGTATGCTAGTACTGCGCTGATCCTTCTTCGATGGTTGATCAGGTGCCTCCTTTTTCTTGATTTGGGCTCTTTCAAAGATGAGAAGTAAGAGGAGGAGTTTTAGATCTGAGACACTCTCAGAAAAACTTAAGATGGAGGAAGAGAAGAGATGAAACTAACAACCCTAGAAGAAGACCCTCTTCTTCTTCTCTTTACTCTCTCCTAGACATCCTGTCTTGTGTCTATTATATCTCCACGACCTAAAGATCTTTCTCTCTGATTTTTGGATGCTCCAAAGGTCTCTCAAATCTCTATGTTTTACAAAAATTTTATGAAGAAACTCATTTTATAGAGAGAGATATGATAGAGTCTTTGTCTAGGTCAAATACCTAGTCAAGGCTTATCCAAATATGGCAAGATAAGGGGCGCCCAACTCTTGGGTGCCTCCTCCTTATTTTCATGCATGGACCACTAGTAAAGGGTGCACAATATGCCTTAAAAGTTATAAAAATCTTAAAAAAAATTTGGATAAATTCGATGCAAAAAGGAAAGAGTTTTGGATTTCTAAAACTCTATCTCATATAATTTGAAATCCAAACTTATTCCTACTTTGATTTGATCCATAACTACTTTTCATGTATGAAATAAGAGAAGAAACCTTTTGGACGTAGGAAAGACCTAGGAGAAGACTTTTGTCGCACAAAATAAGAGGGGATTGGCATGGAATAAGAGAGAGGGCGTGGGGGGGGGCTTATGTGGCGCAAGGTGGAATCTTAGTCTTACTAGGATTCTATCTTATGACTTATTTTAATTTAATTTCTCAAACCAAATCAAATCAAAATTAGATCAACCCAATTAAAATAGGTCTTAACCCAATTAAGAATCTAATTTAATCAGATTAAATTAGATTTAAATTTAATTTAATTTTTTAATCAAATTAAAAATTAGGTTGACCCAAATCTTAATTGAACTAGGACTAGTTTTTTTCTTGCACTTGGCTTATCCAATAAACCAATTGGACTTGATCCAATCAAGTCCAAACTAAATCTAATTAAATTATATTTAATTAGACTTAATCTCAGCCTATTGGCTTAATCAAATTAAGCCAATTAGCAATCAAATTGCTAATCGATCCTCCTGCAACACTTGTACTAGGTTAAATGTCAATCGTATTGATCATTTAACCCTAGAATGATTCTTAATCGTTGATCAACCATCTGATCGGATCATGAACTCTAATGTATGTGACCTCATAGGTCCAAACCTATGCTGGTAGTATAGAAATAAATTTTTATACTAATCGAAGTGACCATCTAGCAAGAATACTCGACGATCGGATAGGTCAAATGTGTAAAACAACATCCTTAGAACCCTTATGGATATAGTTTCCATATAACTCATCTCCTTGATCAAAATGATCATAGGACACCTCAGAGTTCAACTGTCAACTCTGATCAAGTTATCCACATTGTATTTCAAAATATCAAATCCATCTGATGGATTATCCTGGTCAAGATTTTGCTAAATTGAAATACAATGACTCATTCTTCTCCAACTCTTGGAGTGGTCAATCCCATCTCGATCATACTCTAACTTCATAAGTACTTGACTATGTCCAGAAGTCTTCCATCACTGAATTAAAAATTCAGTTAGTCCAATACCAAAGCACAGTGAGTTGCTTGCAAGTCACTGAGGTGATCTCAAGTCTAAGGGACACTTATACCTATATCCCATCAGAGACATTCTCGATAGCAGAATGCTCTGGAGTTGGTCACGTTCAATGATGATATACCCTTACATCTCACCTGTATGCCATACCAGTGTCTCCATACTCTTTGGTTAAGAGGACAACCAACCTATATGGCCTTCAGCGACCTATGCTCGATAGAAGCTGTCATCCTTATTAACAGCCTATCATTTGGTCGTGAACAGTTTTAAGGACTAATCGGTAAATCCTTTCTTTATCGAATCTAAATAGTTCTAAGGACTTCATCATAACAACGAAGTTCATTAGAAGATGAATGCTTATGATGAAAATGCCAAATATATTTTATTTATTAACAAATCAATTATCATACTTGGTTGCTTAATCATCAACAGCTTGATGATTGGCTTTTGGGATATATTTCCCAACAGTCGAAGCTTGAAGAGTTGTATATGGCAAAGTCTCTCACCAACACTCTTTTCCTCTGGAGGCAGTTCTACCAGCTGTGGATGACTGAGGGACAGAGTGTGCAGGAGTGTCTAAGTCACTTCCAGAAGATTCTCACTGACTTTCTCAGCATTGGTGAGAATGTTGAGGAGAAGACCAGGGCACTGGTTTTACTAGCATCACTTTCTCCTTCATACGAGTCCTTAGTGATTGCTCTTCTAGTGGAGAAGAACATCATCAAGATGGACGAGGTCACCGTGGCGATACTCCAGAACGAGGTTCTCAAGAGGGAGAATCTGACTTTGAGCTCAGGTGGCGGTAGCTCAGCTTTGGTGGCTTTTGGAGGAGCAGGAGGTGATAGACGGAGCGACAGGAGATTGCAATGAGGGCGGTCTAAGTCTAGAAAGGACTTGAGAAAAATCAGGTGTTACCGGTGTGAGGAGTTGGGGCATCTAGCCAGAGATTGCCCTCAACTCAAAAATTGAACGATGACTGCTGTGGTGACGGCCGGCAGTGATTCAGATGGAGATGTCCTGGAGATATCTGACGAGGTATCTACTTCTTTTCAGTAGTGGATATTAGATTCTGCATGCACCCATCATGTATATTGCAAAGAGGAGCAGTTTGACTCCTTGGAGAATAGTGAGGGCACTGTATATCTATCAGATGGATCGAGCTGTGTGATCAGAGGCATTGGGACGGTCAGCTGGAGGATACATGATAGTGCAGTGAGGAGATTGGGGGAGGTCTAATACATATCCGATTTCAGATAAAATCTTATCTTACTGAGCAAACTAGATTCGAAAGACTATAGGACGGTAGCTGGTGGAGGAATCGTGAAGGTGCTATGCGGCGATAGGATTGCTCTGGAGGGAAAGAAGGGGAGGAGAGGATATTATTATCTAACAGGAAGCCCAGTGTGACGTGGAGCTTCAAGAGCCAGGTGGAGCCCAGAGCGAGGTGGAGCTCCAGATGGAGGTGGATCAGACACGAGACAGGAGATTCGGGAAGACGAGAGGCGACGTCGCAAGGTGAGATTCTTATTACTGTAAGATGATGCCCCGACCAGATCTCAGGTCAGAAGGAGCACAGTATACAATGGAGATGGGATCGAGTGGTCTGGCTCGATGATGTGTCTTAAATTTATCGCAAGCGTACGGTGTGCAATGTAGTACGTCCGATGAGTATGGATCGATCTCATAAAGAATTAGATTTTAAACTATATTTAAATGCTTGCTCAAGGAAGCTTTAAAAGAAAAGAAGAGAGATTGATTGTTGAATTACGAATGATCAAAATAGTAAACTAATCAATTTTAAATCTAAATTATCTCAAAGATCTAAAGCTTTTGAATCTACTAGACCAATGAATTAGAGAGTCTTCATATGATTTCTCTTATAATATCCCTTGATCAAGGTGTAAAATATGAACAAGTATGGATCATGAAAAGATTTAACGCAATTATGATCCATCAAGCATTTTATTTTTATCCTAATTAAGAGACTCTTCTTTTTTTTTCTTCTCTTACGTTGTCCAAGAATAGGCTATGAAGAAATTCTGATCCAACAATAATCCATCAAGATTTTCATAAGAAAAAGAAGAAATGATTTAGAAAATTGTGAGCCTTCTACTAATCATCCACTTTTGCACTGAATCAAGTATGGACTATGAAGGGATTCTGATCCAACGATAGCCCATCAAGTCTCTTGGCAAGAGAGATGAAGGGAAAAAGATTTTAAAAATTAAAAGTTGGAAAAGAGAGATTCAATGGAGAAGGCTTCTATTCATGATCTAGCTTCATCGCAAATCCCAAAGAGATTGCTTAGCCAGACATAGTTGATTTGAAGTTCGAAGAAAAATTAAAATAAAATCTAATTCTATTTGCTGGAATTTAACTTGCAGAAATTAAAAATTATAGAATTAAAAGATGCAGAAATTTAAACTACCATATTGTAAAAATTAAAATTATAGAAATTAAATAGAAAGAGACAACTAATTTATTGCTGAATAAAAATTCTGATTACAAAAATTTTAACTCTTAAGCCATTAACGGGGTTTGAAGTTGAAATAAAAAATAAATAGAAAATAAAATTTTTTACAGAACCTAGCTTCTCTCTCTTAGCTTGTGACCAACCTCCCTCTGGCTGACTCTTTTTCTCGTGTGTTAGAAGGGTGGAAGAAAGTGAGAACAAGATGGCTAAAAAGTTTAAAAGATGGGTATGTCTATCTATTACACAGATCCCCTACAAGAATTATAGAGTGGAGAGAGCTATCTTCAAAAAGAAGATGTAGAGGCCATTTTATAGGTGTAGGTAGGGAGAAAATTTTTATTTTTTTAAATGTGAGATTAAAGGAAGAACTCTTTTGATTTTAATACCCCTCCCCTCTGTCCTGATTAGCGACCCAAGCAAGATCCAGTCTCAGGACCGTGTACGTTGCCTCCCTGCATTGCTCGCGTACCATCAAACTCCTGTTGCCGAATTTGAATCGCTCCTATGTTCTCGCGCCACCAAGGTTAGCTTCCGTGTACACCCAAGCCCAAGTCCTATCTCCACAGCCCAAAATCTCCTCTTAAGCCCATTTGAATCCAAGCTTTGTTTGTTTCAAAAACCCAAGCATCCTATCTTTGATTTGAATCCCATAGGTCCCGCCAGAACCCTAATTACTATAGCATTTCACGGCTCATCAACTTTCCTATGGACCAAGTGGTCCATGGTGGACCACCAACTTGCGTATTGGATCGGATTAACTTTCGACTTTAAATTTAAGTCCATTTTAACTCCATTTTTGGTCTCGTTTGATCCCTCTAAGCCTGCAGATCGGGCTCTTCATGTTGGTGCAGCTCTTTTCTGTAAAATATATGAAGAAATATTAATTTTAAAAGAATAAAGATAATTTGATCCATAAATTAATACTTCTATGGGCAAATTTATACACCTATCACACCCCCCAACTTATTTATTGTTAGTTCTTTAGCAATACAATATATAATTTTTTTTTAAAAATTAAGATCATCCTTTACAAAAATAGATCTAGAATTGAAAGTCAAAGAGTTTAGCAAGTATCACTAATTAAATGTTGAGTTTTAGAAGTAAATTTCGTAGTTAGCATTTTTAGAAACTTTTTTAGAATACGTCGAAAGATCTACAGCACTTGTGTTTGTAATAACCAACTTAGCATTTAAGTACCGACTTGTAAAGAACAAATGTATCTTCTCTTATCACCTTATTTTGGTTAATTTTCTATACACTCCCAAATAAAGTTCATAAACTAAGGTAGCTTTCACACTGCCTTCATTTTTATCTTTTTTTTTTTTTAGTGCTGAGCATCCTGACCTTCCCTTCATCATTTGATGCAAACTTCTACACTTGTCTTAGGTGCAAAAATTCGGTTACTAAGCTTAAGATAATTCATATATACTTTATGTTTTGCACTTTTATTTTAGGCAGGTAGCTCTTTCCTCAAATTAAAATTTTTAATTAGAGTGTATATCAATCATCAATTTTAAGTCATAATTGAGTCCTTAGTTGGCCTCTTAATCAGCACCTATTTTGCCCTGTCAGTGTGCATGTGCAATTAGAAGTGCTAATAGCCTTTAGGTGATCTAAGTAAGTTGCTAAAAGTCTGTTTACTAATCTACTTCTTAACTCGCTATGGTCATTAACAAATATTTTCTAACTTTTATTATTCTTTTCCTACTCTATTTTACTTAAGATTCTGTTTATTCAATTTTATAATAATAATAATAATTATTATTATTTTAAATATTTTCAAGATATATTTTTTCAAAATTTTTCATAAATATTTATAGAAGATTTTTTCTACCCTCCCCAACTTAAATATCATTATTTCTAATGAATGAGGAAAGAAAATACAATGTAATAAAGAAAAAGAAAGATGTCATCTAGTAAATATGTGTTCTTTGTTGAAGATGATTTGGTGCGATGTTGGCTTGAAAGTTCGAAACCCAAAGATGGATATCTCTGTTTATTCAATAGAAAAGATATTAATTTAAAAAAAATTGGGTTGCCTTCCAGAAGTGCTAAGTTTAATGTCTTCAGCCAGACAAAATATTTCAAGTAATTTAATCATGATAAGTTGGTTCATAGAGAACCATGGCTTCGTCAAAAGATTCTTTGGACAGTTTCAAGAATAATTTTAATCTTTGACCATTAACTTTAAACACAGCACCATTACTTAGATTTTCAATTTCTACAGCTCCATGTTGGAAGACTTCTTTAACTAAGAATGGTCCTATCCATCTAGACCTAAGCTTTTCAGAAAATAGATGTAATCTAGAATTGTACAAAAGAATTTTTTGTCCAAGAGTAAAAGATTTTCTCATAAGTACTTGATCATGGAATACTTTGATTCATTCATTGTACATCCCAAAATTCTCGTAAGTGATAAGTAATATATTTTTATATTTATTGAAGGTATTTTTGATAATTTATGGTGCTAATATCTTCTTAAAAATCCTAATTTCATGAATTTATTAAATTTTCTTAAAAAATAAATGATTAAAAAAAAATAAAATTAGATATATTTATAAAAAATAGATATTAATTTAATTGAGCAATTTAAGCATCAAAATGAAGAAAAATTTTAGAAGAATTTAATATATTTTTTTTAATTTTTCAGGCAAAAAAATTGGAGCCAAAATGGAGCCAAAATACCCTAAAAAATAAAGAAAATAGCCTTCGATGTACGGTGGACCGGCCGCTCGATCTACAAAGCCAAGGCGCGGTCCACAGGAAACTTCATGCGGTCCACAGGCGCGGTTCACAGTGAGAAAAAGATTCTGGGCGTGATCCAATGATTGAGATTCAATCCGACCCAAATCTGACGGTTCAGACTCGTTGCCAACTTTGAATAGGATTCTTTTGCGCGATCCGACGGTCCAGAAGCAATCCATCATGCGATCCAACGACTGTTATCGCTCCCGACTTTGAATAGGATTCTTTTGCACGATCCGACAGTCAGAACTTCATCAGAACCTAGATCCAATGGCTGACATTCGATCCGACTTTGATAAGGATTAAAACTATGATTTTTGATCAGATCTGGGTGGTTCAAGCTTTATCCGATGGCCAGGAATATTCTTAAGGAGATTAATATGATTTCTAAGGATTTTAGGACTCCTTTTCCTATCAAAAAATTATGAAAAATTTATCTATAAATAAGGGATCCGGGAATAAGCTTTGGAAGCAAAAAAATTGAGTAGAAGGTATAGAAAAAAATAAAATAACTTTAGGGATCCAAGAAAAAGAAGGAGAGAAGTTGGTTCGCTCTACGGAGTACGATGAAAGATGGAGTGGTCATCAACCATCTTTCCGACGAGGCTTGGCCGATCAACTTCAGATCTTTGTTATAATTTTATTTTTATTTTATTTTATTATTTCTTTTAAATTCTTTGTACTTGAATTTTAATTTTAATTAATGCAAAATTTATTTTCATGCACTTTAAATTCCTATATTTTATTTTTTGCACGTAGATGTTAGGATCTAATTAGTAGATCTTAGTACCAATTTATTTTTATACTTTTTAAATTTTTATTATTTATTTTTATTGTAAATAGATGCTAGGATCTAGTTAGTAGATCTTAGTACATGATTTATTTTATATTTTTTTAAAATTTTTATTATTTATTTTTATTGCAAGTAGATACTAGGATCTAGTTAGTAGATCTTAGTATCTGATTTATTTTTTATATTTTTAATTTTTATTTTCTGACTTAAATTATTTTCTCTAAAATTTTATTTTCTTTTTATAAAATCAAAGATTTCAAGTCAAAATCCTGCCTTCTCTATGGATTCGACCCGACTCACTACTTTCTACATATTTTTAATTTTTATTGAAGTCAAAATTTGATTGATAATCACGGTATCCTAACAACAGCATCGCGATCGCATCAATTTTTGACGTCGTTGCCGGAGAAGGCAACAATTTTAATGTTTGATTTCTTTAATTTTTTTGTAAATTTAACTTACTAACTTTTCTATTTTTTATCTTTGTGCAAAAAAAAAATCAAAAAATTTAAAAAAGAGATAGAAAGCTTTCAATTTTGCTTGGTGAGATCAATCTTAACCCTAGCTTTAACTATTTTTTTTTGTATTAATTACTATTTTTTTAATTAACTTGAAATTCATCCATATAAACCTAATAAAAATTGCATGACAAGAGTAGAAACTTAATTTTTAGGAGCATTCATCATTGTAGATTTATTTTTGATGATCGCTGGAGACAAGGTAAGCTTTCAAGTTTTATTAGTTTCATGCATCTAATTTAGTTGCATAGAACCTCTTGTTTGAAATTGGTTGTGCATATTCATCTCAAATCAATTTAAGGGCAAAACCCATAACAAGATAAGGTCGAGATTTTATCACCCTTTCTTTGTCCAAAAACAACCAACCAGCATCCCGCATTAACCCAAATCTAACTAAAATCAAGTAGACATTGGCCCTTAAGATCAATTGAGTTCAGTTTGAGTATTTTGTTGAAGTCAAGTGCAAAGTAAGTTTGGACTCACTTCTGAAACTGGTGTTTAAGGCTAGAGGTTATAAAGGCTCAGCTTAAGTGGATTTATGGTTATTTAATTGGTTCCGTTAGCTTACCTGGCCAATTCAATTGGTGTTTAAGGCAAGCAACGGGGGGACCCCCACGATCTCACCTCTATTTGGCTAGTTGAAGGAAGTGAGAACAAATCCAATTTATATTTAGACTAAGCCATTCTACATCAAACTGTTAGGTCTAAGAAACCCATAGGTGTCTAGGTTTAATTGTTTGCTAATTTGATTGCAATTAACACTTAACTACAACTAATTCTTCTCATCTTACGTCTTTAGGTCTAAGATTTTTCTTAAGGATCTCACCTTTAAAACTTTTCTCTTTCTTTCTTTTCTCTTCTTTTTCTCCTCCTTCTTCTTAAAAAAAAAAAAAAATCTCAACAACACACATAATAGAGTTTGCACTAATACATGCACGGTATAATTTTTTCTGACCTAGTTGAACCTAATTCTGAAATTAAACAACTGATCCATGCTAAACATGATAATCAAATGGTTAGAAATTCTAAGAACCACCTAGACAGATGAAGGAATATTTTATTCCTTCCACCATAATCCATCGATGTTCCCATCATTCTATGGATCCTTTAGGGATCCTTTAGGGATCCTTTAGGGATCCTTAGAGATCTATCTGCTAATTATAACATGATCTTTGTTGGTAGAAGTTCTCTTAATCCTAACTGCTTGTAAACTGAAAATGAAAGAATATTTATACTAGCCCCTAAATCTAGCAAGACCTTCTCAATGTGGGTTTCTCCAATATCACATGAAATTATTAGAGATCCTGAATCCTTATATTTTATTAGCATATGACTAGATAAGTATGAGCTCACACTTGTTGCTAAAAATACTCTCTTGGGTACATTGGTAGTTCTTTTCTTAGTAAAAGGTCTTTTAAAAATTTAGCATATGTTGGAACTTGTTTAATCATATTTAGAAGAGGGATATTCACTTGGACTTGCTTAAACACCTCTAAAATTTTATCTAAATATTTTGATTTTTTATTAGACCTTAGTCGATTTGGAAAAGGAGCTCTAGGGATTGTGGGTTCTGAGCTTGGTGTATTATCAGTTTTGGAAGCTTAAGTTTGTAAGATAGGTTGTTTATAAGGTGACTCAACAAATGAGTTCTCTCTATCATTAGATGTACCTACCTTATTATCTATTTGTTTTCCAGATCTTAAGGTGTGAATAGCATTCACATGATTGACTTGGTTTCATTGTTGGGGTCATGGACCATTTTGGTTTCTCGAGTTAGCTTCAGGTTGGCTAGGTAGCTTACCTCATTCTCGCTCATTCGTAGTAGAGGCTAGCTGACCCATTTGCATTTTCAAACGGACAATGGCTTGGGTGCTAGTGTTTATAAGTTGGCCTGTGGTTTGCATGAAATTACTCAGTGTGGCATTGGTGTTAGCATTGAATTTGACCAGGACTTCTAAGCTTTTCTCTAGAGAATTAAGTTTCTTCTCATTATTATTGAAGCATGGTGGATTGTTTATCACAGGGTTAGGCCTTGGATTTTGCTGGTTGAAGCTAGGACCACCTACATTTGGGTTTTGTGACTATGAAAAGTTTGGATGATTCTTCCTTCCTAGGTTATATGTGGGTGCATAGGGATTGTTCACTGATCTCTGGTATATGGTATTTACCTGTGCACATCCATTTTCTATTGGATTCATCAGGAAGGGACATTCCTCAAGGACATAGTCGGGTTCACTACATGCATTGCACATGGGTGCAGAAACTTGATTTACTTTGGCTTGTTTCTGTAGCTCTAAGGCCTCTAACCTACGTGCTAAAGTTACAATTTTAGCCTCTACAGCTAGGGAAGTTTGAATTTGATGCATTCCTCCTCTTGAAGGTGTTGGTCTCTCAAGTTCTCTAGTTATTTTTCATTGTAAATTTTTCTCAGCTAGGTCTTTTAGAAATTGCCAGGCTTCAGTGGGTTCTTTGTACATGAATTGACCCTAGCACATGGACTCTAATATGGTTCTAGAATTTGAATCTAGCCTTTCATAAATTATCTGACATAGCCTCCAAATTTTTATTCCATGGTATGGGCATTAGGTTAAGAGATTCTTAAAGCGGTCAAAGTATTTTCAGAATGATTCTCCAGTTAGTTGGTAAAATTGATTTATCTCATTTCTAATCCTAACTGTTTTGTGATGGGGAAAGAACTTTTTTAGGAACACTCTTACAAAATCCTTCCAGGTTGTGGCAGATTGGTTTGAAAGACTATAGAGCCACTTTCTAGCATTATTCTTAAGGAAAAAATTGATCAGTCTTAGCTTAACCTCATCCTCTGACAGTTGTTGCAGCCTCATGGTTGCACAAACCTCTTCAAACTCTCTAATGAATATGTATGCATCCTCTATTCCATGAATTTTGGAAGCATGTTCATAATTTGAGGTTTAATTTCAAAGTTATTTATAGTGGGTTGGAGCAACCTGATGTAAGAAGGTTGGATGGAACCGATTGGATAACATAAATTCTTAAGGATTTGGGGTTGATTGGGTTCTACCATTGTAGAATTTTTTGGGTTTGAAACAGGAATCCAATTAATTCTTACTAGTCGACCCAACATCCTTCTTCACGAAGGAAGTTAAAAAATACTTTTTCTTCTATTTTTTTTTATTTTTTTTGTTTAATATTTTTTTTATATTTTCAATCAAGTTTTCAATCAAAAGAAGAGAAAAGAAAAGAAGAGGAATTATAACTAAGGTTTTTCTAATTCTTGACAGCTCCTAACTGTCAAGATTACTTTCGAGCACTCTAAATTCAAAATTGGCTAACCGAATCAGTTAGGTAAGTATAAGATTGGTGGGAGATTCTCCATACTTTCATAACAAACCTAATTAGATAACCACCTTTCTTCAGAATGTAGTTTCTGAACCACTTTCCTAGACACCGATAGGCTAATCCACTTGAATCTGATCTAACTCTTAGATTTTCTTGTCTTAATGAGCTCGGATGTCCCTAGGATTGGCGTCTAATTAATTTTATTTAAGGATTAGGTTATGTAGATGCAAGGGAGTGATTTGTGGGCTAAGAAAGGTGATCATATCTCTACCTTATCTGATTAATGGGTGATACCCTTAAGATATATTATGAAAATGTAATGCAAAGAAAGCAAGGTGACCAAATAAAGTGAAAGATTTTTAAAGTTTAGATGTTCCTTTATATTAATTAAATCTTATGTGATTAGTGTTTTCTTTCTTTTTATGTTAATCAAATTGTAAAAACTAAAGAAATGTTGAGTTTTAGATTAGTAAGTTATGAAAGAAATGTAAACATCCAACTAACAAGGAATTAAATCAGCTAATAAGAAGATGAAACTTATGCAATCTAAATATAATGAAAAAATCTAATCTATATTAAAAGTAAAAAATAACTAAGCAAATAAAGAAGAAATTAAAGAAAAAATTAAAATTAAAAGTAATGATTTTTTTTTGATGCAAATCAAAATTTATCCTAGGACAACCATATAACGTAACTTCCTGTTACGTCAGGGCAACCTTATATCAGGGTAGATTTTAATTTGACTAAAATAACTAAAATAAGATAAAAAAGAATTACTAAAATTAAAACTAAAAGCACGAAGAACAAGAATCTGAAATATAATTTAAACACGCCAATTCCTGACAACGGTGCCAAAAACTTGATGTGTCTTAAATTTATCGTAAATGCACGGTGTCAATGTAGCACCTCTGACGAGTAGGATCGATCCATGAGAAATTGAATTTTAAACTATATTTAAATACTTGCTCAGGCGAGCTTTAAAGGAAAAGAAGAGAGATTGACTGTTGAATTATGAACGATCAAAATAGTAAACTAATCAATTTTAAATATAAATTATCTCAAAGATCTAGAGCTTTTGAATCCACTAGACCAATGAATTAGAGAGCCTTCATATGATTTCTCTTATAATGTCCTTGATTAAGGTGTAAAATATGAACAAGCATAGACCATGAAGAGATTTAATTCAATTATGATCCATCAAGCATTTTGTTTTCACCCTAATTAAGAGACTCTTCCTTTCTTCTCTTCTCTTGTGTTGTCTAAGTATAGGCTATGAAGGATTCTGACCCAACTATAACCCATCAAGATTTCATAAGAAAAGAGAAGAAATGGTTTAAAAATTGTAAGCCTTCTACTAATCATTCACTTTTGCACCGAATCAAGTATGAACTATGAAGAATTTGATCCAATGATAGACCATCAAGTCTCTTGACAAGAGAGATGAAGGGAGAAGGATTTTAAAAATTAAAAGTTCAAAAGAGAGATTCAATGGAGAAGGCTTCTATTCATGATCTAGCTTCATCGCAAATCCAGAGGGATTGCTTAGCCAGATATAGTTATTTAAATCTGAAGAAAAATTAAAATAAAATCTAATTCATTTGCTGGAATTTAACTTGGCAAATTAAAAATATAGAATTAAAAGATGTAAAAATTTAAACTACCTATTACATAAATTAAATACAGAAATTAAATAGAAAAGAACAACTAATTTATTGCTGAATAAAAATTTTGATTATAAAAATTTTAACTCCTAAGCCATTAACGAGACTTGGAGTTGAAATAAAAAATAAACAGAAAATAAAATTTCTTATAGAACCTAGCTTCTCTCTCTTGGCTTGTGACCAACCTCCCTAGCTGACTCTACTTCTCGTATGTTGGAAGGATGGAAGAAAGTGAGAATAAGTGGCTAAAAAGTTTAAAAGTGGATATGTCTGCCTGTCACACAGATTTTACAAAAATTATGGAGTGGAGAGAGCTATCTTCAAAAAGAAGATGTAGAGGCTTTTTATCGGTGTTGGTAGGGAGAAAATTTTTATTTTTTTAGATGTGGGATTAAAGGAAGAACTCTTTTGATTTTAATACCCCTCCCCTCTGTCTCGATTAGGACCCAAGGAGATCCAGTCTCAGGCCCTGTACGCCACCTCCCCATGCTGCTCGCATGCCATCAAACTCCTGTTGTCCAATTTGAATCGCTCTGTGTTCTCATACCACCAAGGTTAGTTCCATGTACATGCCAAGCCAAGTCCTATCTCCACGCTCGCGTGCCAAAACTGCCTAAAGTCTCCTCTTAAGCTCATTTGAATCCAAGTTTGTTTGTTTCAAAAACCCAGGCTCCTATTTTTGATTTGAATCCATAGATCCACCAGAACCTGTGTGAGCCATGTGAAAATTACTGTAGCATTTCACGGCTCATCAACTTTCCATAGACCAAGTGGTCCATGGTGGACCACCAACTTGCGTATTGATTGGATTGACTTTCGGCTTTGAATTTAAATTCCATTTTAACTCAATTTTTGATCTCGTTTGATCCTCTTAAGCCTGCAGATTGGCTCTTCATATTGGTGTAGCTCTTTTCTGTAAAATATACAAAAAATATTAATTTTAAAAGAATAAAAATAATTTGATCTATAAATTAATACTTTATGGGCAAATTTATACACCTATCACTCAACTCCATATTTGCCATCAATGATTAGAAGGCATTGCCCTAGGTATAGAGGTGAGGAGATCCAAAAGCTCTCGGAGTTAGGAGGAGACCGAATATCGAGTCGAGATGGAGATGAAGTTGGATTCTCCTTTTATCTAATTGCTATTTAAGCCTTTAAAAGGGCCTATATACGTGAAATAGTGACTGTGTGGTCTTTGGGCTTGATTGTTTATGGGAGAGGACCCGTGATCTCGTGGAGGCACAGCAAAACTAATCTCATGAAGAGAGAGGCACGAGGATGCTGAGAGAAGGAGCAGGGCTCCTGGACAGCGGACATCGGTAGCTTCAAGGGTTCAGGGGATCTTCCAAAGGAAAGATTTTGTGAGAAAAACTTTTTATGAGAGAGAAATTGGATGTACGAGGGTTGAGATGAGATCTCCTCGTGTAATATTTCTTTTCTCATAGTGAAGTTTGCATGCCCCGTAGAGGCGAGCTTTTTTTTGGCTGATCCATGTATTTAATTATTTTTTATTTTATTTTTTTTTCTTTCTACTGCATCACATAGTATCGAAAAGATCTTGGGAGGTGGTGTCCTGGCCAGACATCCACCCAATAGAACTTATATCTAGAATAGCCTTATTAGTTTACACATGAGATAACCTCCAAGAGCTTTTGCTTGAGATTGTCACCACAAGCTTACGTGTGAGAATTTGATCTGTCATGGACTGGATATGATCTTAGCTAGTCTAATCTAGAAAGAAAAGGATTAAGAAATCTGAAATTATGATAAAGAAATAGATGATAAGTGTTGGATGTATGTCCTAAAAGTCAATCTTGACTGACACATATCATATTTCTAGAAATGATTTTGTACTTAATGGTATTTATATTATCATTTATTTTTATATGTCCATGAATCATCAAAGGATTAACAAGATGATGATACATATTCTTAAAGAGTTGAGAATTTGATGCATGTGTCATTGACGGTTAACTCCTAAATTGCTCTGATCATAGGATCATCATAGGGATGATGATTGATCCAGATAGACGGTGCACGGATCGCTTTTTCGGACAGATGAGTCTCGAGTCTGTGATGTAGTGACACTTGAGCGAGAGTCAGGTAGTTGTTAGAGAACAACTAGCACTGAGCATGGCTAATATGAGAAGTACATGGATGTCTGCTCACTCATTAGTGACTTTTTGATGTTGCAATAGTGTGACTAGTCCTTTGACCTACGGTGCCACAGCTGCTCATAGTGAGGCTGCTGGAGTTTGACTACACATAAACATTGACTCAATAAATTTTTTAGTGGATGTTGGTGATAGTTGATCCATTGTAGGAGTAGGGTGCACATCTAGATGAAATCTATCGATCCTAGCAGAGGAGAGTAGTCCTATAGGATTTAAGAAGCTAAATTCTTAAGTCTATGGCTATAGCAGTGTGATTGATGGAAAAGAGTTTTTATGAGAATTACACATGGACTCGAGCTAATTGAATCTATCATATGACCAATGTTGATATTTGATAATTTATTCATGATCTATCATCTGGTCGGGACTCACGATAGAGGGACTGTATTATACGTTAACTGCACCTAAAGGTTCATCATATTTTATTCACCTAGGTTACTACTACATACTACTAGGTGTCATGATGGATTGTGAGATCCACGAGCATCATCTCGATGATCGATGATTTTTGATGGCAGAGTTGAATATTTCAACCCATTGAAAGGAGTTTCAATGATATTGTGATAAGGATCATAATGTATCTACTATAGACAGAATAGAATCTAGAGGTCACACGTAAAGAGATTTTTGACTGATCAAATGGTTGAATTGTGATTAAAAATTATGATAGAATTTAATCATCAATATGATTGATGATTAATCCAATGCAAAAGTTACAATTAAGCAACTCCTAAAGAGTTAGTGAGTTACAGGAAGATTAATTAGCAATTGGATTACTAATTGACTCAATTTGATTGAGTAATAGGGCTTGGATCAAGTCTAATTGAATTAGATTCAATTTGACTTGATATGGGTTTGATTTGATCAAGTCTAATTAGGTTATGAGATAATCCAATTGCATGAGAGCATAATTCCTTATTTGATTATGATTTGGATTTGACCTAATTCCTAATTAGATTAGGATCTACTAAGAGATTTTGGATTTCTATTGGATTAAAAATCCTTCTCTAATTAGGTGCAATTAAATCTTAATTAATTGAGATTGATTTGATTTAAATAAGCCACCTAAAGAAGATCCTAGTGGTCTAGGATGCCTTCCCTTGCACCACATCAAGAAAGCCCCACGCCCATTAATATTTAGCGCCTATTTTTCCTCCATCATTAGAAATATTTTAGCGTGAAAGGAGTTCACAGTAACCTCTCTTTCTATGGGATATATTGGTGCAAAAAGGAGAATAGTGGGCGGCATATACAAGAGTCCTAGGATAGTTGGACTCTTAACTAAATTCTTAATCTACTCCTATTTAAATAAGGGGATAAAGTGGGACGGCAACAAGCTGATATTGATCAGATTTTTGGATGCTAAAAGGAGTGTAGCGTGTGTGAAAATCAAGAGGAGAGGTACAATGACAAGGGGCTAGGCATGAGGTTTGTTGGCCCTATCCCTTCTTTCTTACAGACAACCAAAGGTTGGTTGTTAGGGTCTTCTCTCTCCCTTTATGTCCAAGTTTTGGATATGGATTTTTTTCTCCTCTTTATCCAAAAGTTAGACATAATTCTTAGATCTCTAATGTAGAGATTTTGTCATGAGTTTTAAAAAAAAAAAAAGTTCTTCTCATGATCTCTAGTATAGAATCTTCATCCTCCTATTCTCTTCTTCTTCTCTAAGAGGGTTTTGAGAGAAATGAAGAGTTTTCAACTGTCAAGATGTGATATCTGTAAGGAAGCTAGCACTCCGATGAGATCAAAAAGCTTCTGATAGATCGAGATCTCATGTGGATATTCGTAGAGATCGGATACTTCTTGATTTAAGAGACCTTCGAAAATATCTACGATCATCAATTCATGGTGTAGATCCATCTGCACCAAGACATGAAGATTAGATCTTCTTTATTTATTCTTCTCTATTTGATTTCTGTATCTAAATCCTATCTCATATACGTAGTTTATTTTATAATTTTAAAATTTATCTTATACATGCTTAGATTAAATTAGATTTAATCTGAATTTTTAATTTCTACTACGTACTTATTTTAATTTTTTTACATGCATAAAATTATGAAATTCAACAGTGATACAGAGCTATATTATATGTATGAGATTAGGATTTAGATCTAAATATATAGAGAAAATTTCAGATCTAAAAATTTTTGATGTCATTCTGACATAAGATTGTCCTGGTATAACTTGTTATGCAGTATGATTGTCTTAGAATGATATTAAAATTTTTTATTAAAATAAAATTTTAGATCTAATTTTTAATTATATATATGATATATATTTTATTATTTAGATCTAAAAAGAATTTTGAGATCTATTTTGATTCGTATATATGATATATGAAAGTATGTTTAGGGCTGAAATTAGTTTCTATGATATGAATTTTATTCACATATATGATATATAATTGTATGTATAATTTAAAAATTATTTGAGATCAAAATTACTTTTCATGTAAAAAATTTAGATCTAAAAATTTAGATTTAAGATCTGAAATTAATGTTTGTGCATGAGGGATTGACATGGATAGATTAAATTAGGTCATATAATTAGATTGCATCTAGGATTTTTGATTTGATCGTAATCGGTCAAAATCGATTTAACAGTTAATCAAACTGAGTTAAGTATTGATTAGGATTAGGTCAATAGAGCTTAAGATCATACAATTATTATTGATCAAATCAATTGACATCTATATGTAGAATGATTAACCTAAGGACCTAATTCGCTTTATAGCTTGAGTCAGATTCGCCTAAACTAACCTATTCGGACCAATTGACCAATGATGTCTAAGGTAAGTAATTGAAAGATGGTTATTTAATTGGTTCATTCACTGACCTGATCAATTTATTGATGTCTAAAAAAGCAATGGGGGACCTCCACCGATCTCCACTTATCTGATCAATTTAAAGATTGAGTCTCAAATATGGTTGCTTGATGGTTTGTTTAGCCTATATCAATTAGATCAGTCATGCAATGACTGATTAGATGAGACTTAAATTCAAATTCTCTATAAATATGAAGTCTAATGGTCTTCCACCATTGTAGATGTACGGACGTGCTACTGACGTTGATTGTTTATGACTAATTATAGTGGTTCAGTTGTATCGGAAAATACGCACCACTCTATTAGTAAAGAGTCGCTCCAGAGTAAAGATAGAGTTGGGCTCAATAATTATTAGGTAAGGGATCCAATGATGGCTTTGCACCTACTTGTGAACGATGGGTCTAACTTACTAAGAGTGTGTGCAATAACTGTTAGGTGAGCCCACATGACTTGAGACAAGTCACTACAATATGCTTAGAGAAGTATCTGGACAAAAGATTGTCCACATATCGATATGCATGTTACCAATAACTGTTAGATGAGGTACACGATATCATGAGACTGCACATCCACTAGAAATCTAGTTGTCATGTTAGGATTTTTATTTCTCCACTTGAAGAGTGTGAGAGATTTGATAAAATAGTGAAAATTTTTTGTATCTAAAATTTTTAAAGTAAATTATAAAATAAGTACAAAATTTAACTAGAATCTTTAATCTCTACTATTTAAAGTGTCAGTTTTAATCCTCTAGCTTGAATCTTAGATATCAACTGTTTAACCAAACCAATTACATAGATTGGCTTACAAACTTAAGAATATTCTTAATTTTTAAAAAATTAAGCTATGTTCTCTATTAGGTTATTCTAATATTAACAGCCTATCTAACTTAAAGTCAATCAGCGATACTTGATAAGTGGATGGATAAGGATAATAAAGGTAATGCTGTATGTTGAAGTCCATGTTAGATGAACTTCAACGTATGCATGAGCATATATACACTACCAACAAATGTTGATTCATCTACAAGTCTTATGAGATGATCAGAGTCGTACAGCATATGAGATGCATGATGGCAGTCAGTTTATGATCATTATTTGATAATAATCAAGGACATTAAGGAGCTTAAAAGGCTTAACATGACCATACAAAGAAATTGCTTGTAGATTTGATCCTACGATCTTTTTTAGTTTGTATGAATAGTTTATGTAAACTATCATATGAATGACTATCATAGCATCTTACCTGAATTGATCAAAATGTTGGTAACTAAAAAACCTTGAAAAGTTAAGAGGTACATACCTGGAGAGCCTAAAGAAACAAGAAACACCTTGAATAGGCATGTTGAAATTACTTAATACTATCCTTACGATTTTTCTTCTTCCAGTTAAGTTTTAGACTCTAGTGCTTTTTATGCACTTTAGTATAGAGTCTATAGAAAGGTAGAGGGCTGAGTAGTAACCCTTAAAGTCGGTAATAGGGAAAAAGTTGCTATTGTGGCTGTGACATCTATCCTTTGCGATTATCATTTGGATTTAGTTCTTAGAGATAGTCTCTATTATTTCATGGTGATGCATCTGTGAACTTAATTGAGCAAGCAGTGAATACTATTGGATCTGAGAGATTAAAGTTGAGATAAACCTTAAGAATATGTGGCATCTTAAGCTAGGTCATATAGGAGAAGAAATGATTAAAGACTAAAGAAATATGACTTTTAGACTATTAATTGCTGAGTCATATCTAGTCTGTGCATTATCTCTTTGAAAAAAAATGATCAAGCTACTTTTATGGACAAGAGGAAAAGACCATTGAGATACTTATCTTGATATACATTTGATGTGTGCAGCCCATTTGATGTGCTAACATGGAGTTGTCTCTACTTCGTTACCTTTACGATAATCAGTCATAGTATAGGTAAGTATATAAGATATAAATCTAAAATTTTAAAAATTTAAAGAATTAAATGTAAAGTAAAGAAGCAAACCAAAAAAATTAAAGATACTTCATAAGATGGAGGATACAATACTATAGTAAGAAATTTCTGAGTTATCTATAAAATGGCATAATTTTATATGGACCCCTTTTATATATATCAGCTCAATGAGGTAATTAAAAAATCATAGAATGTATGAAATATGATCCGATCCATGATGGACTTCACTGATTTATTTATTTTTTTTAAAGACATACTTTATTTTTAAAATTTACCTATAAAATTGGGTTCTCTCTAAATCTGTTCCTACTATACTATATGAGATATAGCATGGTGAGAATCGAATCTTGTTATTTCAAGATTTAGGAATGTCTAGCTTGTGTCAAGGATAGCAAGCGGATATATTAAAGGTTAGGTTTATAAAACTCATTTTAAAGAATATTCTAAAAGAGATTAGGATGCTACTTTTTCTTCTGAAAGGATCATAATGTGATTGTTACTCATCATACTATCTTCTTGAAAAGTAGTTTATCCAAGATGAAGTAGTGGGAGGAAAGTTAAGCTCAAAGAGAGTGTCTTGAAGAGCAGCGAGTCATAGGATCTAAAGAACTATTCATGATGAGCCAGTGCATGTATGTAACTCTTCCATCTTGTAGACATAGTAGGATCTCCCATTCTCTCGAAAGATACTAGGTATGCTTAACAAAGGATGTAGAGAAAAATTACTCATGGGAGATGAAATATAGAGATGATCCAAAACTACAACGAGGCGATGTTAGACATCGACCCCAAGAAAGGGATGTGAAATTGCTTTCCTAACTAGATATCTTTGAAAGATATCTGAATGGAGTAGCCTATGAATTTCACTCATTGTGATAGAGATCACAAAGCCTGTAAGAATCTTGGAGTTAGAATATTCATTTCGATGATATGATCAAATTATTTGATCAGAAATGAGGAATTATATATTTACAAAAGGGTTAGTGGAAGTGCTGTCAAGTTCTCCGTAATATACGTGGATGACATCCTCCTGATTGGCAGTGTCCTATACTGACATCAGTTAAAATATGATTGATATAAATTTTTTATGAAAGATCTAGGGCAAGCATCCTATATTCTGAGAATATAAAGATATATAGAGATAGATCTAATTGGATGCTTGTGTTTTCATAGAAAATATAAAGAGTAGATGCTGAAAGGATTCAGCATAGAATCCTTAGAGAGAGGTCGGCT
Source organism: Elaeis guineensis (assembly GCF_000442705.2). Lineage (NCBI taxonomy): Eukaryota > Viridiplantae > Streptophyta > Magnoliopsida > Arecales > Arecaceae > Elaeis > Elaeis guineensis. The sequence continues at coordinate 75,569,800 of NC_026001.2, read as the reverse complement.
ACCCTCTTGGGCATAAAAGTATGTCATGCTATGTACCAACTAATATAGTCATTGCTGTGAATATCACGAGTAAATATCAGTCATATCTAGGCTAGGAGCACTGGATTGCTGTAAAAATATCCTTAAGTACTTGAGAAGAACTAAAATTTATTCTTAAATTTTAGAGAAGGGTCAAGCTAGGAGTAGGAGGATACACCAATTCAGACTTTATGTCTGATGTTGATAGTAGAATGTCTACATCATGGGTGTGTTCTTGTATAATCATGATTCGATATTTGGAAGGATTTCAAGCAATCGATCGATAGAAGCTGAATACACTGTAGATGTGTAGGATGCATTTGGTTCTAATGTTAATTACAGAACTGGATATCATGCCATCAGATGCCATGGTACTATACTGCAAAGACAATAGCACCATAGCCTTCATTAAGGAGCCAAAGTCTCACCAGATATCTAAACACATAGAGCAACAGTATACGCAATACCTCAAGTAGAAAACATTGAGATGCAGAGAGTAAACTCTACGTGAGATATGGTAAACCCACCAGTGAGTCACTTAAGCTAGCCGAATACTAAAACCTATCTTGAGAAGATGGGGCTTGCTATATGGCAGATGGCTTTAGTGCAAGTGAAAGATTGTTAGATGTATGCCCTAGAAGTCAATCTTGGCTGACGCATATCATATTTTTAGGACATGATTTTATACTTAGTGGCATTTATATTACCATTCATATTTTATGTGTCCATGAATCATTCAAGGGATTAATAAGATGATGATATATATTCTCAAAGAGTTGAGAATTTGAGGTATATGTCATTGACGATTAATTTCTAAATTGCTCCTGGTTATAAGATCATCATGGGATGGTGATTGATCTAGATAGATCGGTGCACGGATTGCTTCATTCGGATAGATGAGTCTCGAGTTTGTGGTGTAGTGACACTGGAGCAAGAGTGTAGATAATTGTTAAAAATAACTAGCATTGAGCGTGACCAACACGAGAAATCATATGGATATCTGCTTACTCATTAGTGACTTTCTCGATGCTGTAGTAGTGTGACTGATCCTTTGACCTACGGTACTGTAGTTGCTCGCAGTGAGACTGCTGGAGTTTGATTATATATAAATATTGACTCAATGAGTCTTTGTATAGATGTTGGTGATAGTTGATCCACTGTAGGAGTAGGTGCGCACCTAGATAGAATCTATCGATCCTAGCAGAAGATAGTAGTCCTATAGGATTTAAGAAGCTAAGTCCTTAAGTCTATGGCCATAGTAGTGTGATTGATGAAAAAGAGTTTCCATGAGAATCACACATGGACTCCAGCTAATTGAATCTATCAATGATTGATATTGAAATTTGATGATTTATCCATGACCTTCCATCTGGTCGGGACTTACGATAGAGGGACTGTATCATACGTTAACTGTACCTAGAGATTATCACCTTTTATTCTCCTATGTTATCACTACATATTGCTAGATGTCACTGGTGGTTGTGAGACCCATGAGCATCATCTCGATGATCGATGATCTTTGATGGACAGAGTTGGAATGGTTTCAACCTATTGAAAAGAATTTCATTGATATTGTAATAGGAATCACAATGTATCTCACTATCAGATAGAATAAAATTTATGAGATCACACACAAAAAATTTTTGACTGATCAGATAGTTGAATTGCGATTAAGAATCACTATAAGATTTAATCATCAATATGATTGATGATTAATCTAATACAAAAGTTGCAATTAGATAACTCGTTAAAAAGTTAGGGAGTTATAGGAGAATTAATTAGCAATTGGATTGCTAAATAGCTCAATTTAATTGAGCAATAGAGCTTGAATCAAGTCTAATTGAATTAGATTCAATTTGACTTGACATGGGTTTGATTTGATCAAGCCTAATTGAGTTATGAGATAATCCAATTGCATGAGAGAATAATTCCTTATTTGATTAGAATTTGAGTTTGACCTAATTTCTAATTAGATTAGGATCTAACTAAAAGATTTTGGGTTCCTATTTGGACTAGAAATCCTCCTCTAATTAGGTGCAATTAAACCTTAATTAATTGAGATTGATTTGGTTTAAATAAGCCACCTAAAGAAGAGTCCTAGTGGTCTAGGATTCCTTCCCTTGCGCCACATCAAGAAAGCCCCACGCCCATTAATATTTAGCGCCTATTTTTTCTCCATGATCGAGATATATTTTGGCATGAAAGGAGTTCACACTAGCCTCTCTTTTCATGGGATATATTGGTGCAAAAAGGAGAAGAGTGGGCGGCATATACAAGAGTCCTAGGATAGTTGGACTCTTAACTAAAACCCTAATCTACTCCTATTTAAACAAGGGGATAAAGTGGGGCAGCAACAAGATGATATTAATCAGATTTTTGGATGCCAAAAGGAGTGTGGCGTGCATGGAAAATCAAGGAGAGGAGAGGTACGGTGACAAGGGGCTAGGTGTGAGGTTTGTTGGCCCTATCCCTTCTTTCTTACAAACAACCAAAGGTTGGTTGTTAGAGTCTTGTCTCTCCCTCTTATGTCCAAATTTTGGACATGGATTTTTCTTTCCCTTTGTCCAAGAGTTGGACATAATTCTTAGATCTCTAACGTAGAGATTTTGTGCATGAGTTTTAGAAAGAAAAAAAAGAAAGGGTTCTTCTCATGATCTCTAGCGTAGAGATCTTCATCTTCATATTCTCTTTTTCTTCTCTAAGAGGTCTTGAGAGAAATGAAGAGTTTTTAAATATCAAGATGGAATCTCTGTAAGGGAGCTAGCACTCTGATGAGATTAAAAATGTTCTGATCAGATCAAAGTCTCGTGTAGATATCTGTAGAAGCCGGATGCTTGTGTGGTTTCAAAGAACCTTCGGAAGATATCCACGATCATTGGTTCGCGATGTAGATCAACCCGCGTCAAGGTATGAAGATTAGATCTTCTCCATTTATTCTTCTCTATTTGATTTCTATATCTGAATCCTATCTCACATATGTAGATCTTATTTTATAGTTTTAAGATTTGATCTTATGCATGCTTAGATAAAATTAGATTTAATCTAAATTCTTAATTTTTGCTGGATACTTGTTTTAATTTTTTTTTTTTTACATGTATGAAACTATGAAATCCCAATAATAAGATATGTAAAACTAATGCTGAATAAAGAATTTCACTCATCAGCATATCATGATATATCTTTTTTGACAAGACAGACATATTGTATAGATGTTTGAGTTATTCTGCATATTTAATATGAGATTTCATGCTTTAAGCTTATTACTATTTTTAAATTTTACTATTACATTGGTATCGATATCCAAAAATTTTTACTGGATTATAAAGCTCACAACTCCTTTTCTTTCTTTTTAGAGCTAAAAGATGATTATACTTGACTAAAGTTCAGATATTGATTTAAAAGGATTGATTAGATAGAGCATCATCATTATCAATTGAATGATTGAGTTTTATAAATTGTACGAAGTTGGATATTTGTTAGCATGAAATATTTGTTATGAATTAAAATCAATAATACTCATATGATTCTGAAATTGTAATAAATTTTAAGACTTTACATATTCTTTAAGACCTTGCAATGGGGTGCGTGCAATCGTTGCATGATTGACCTTGAATGTTAGGCTCAAGAAGTGACATTCTTAATTGATATGATTGACAATTATCATAGACTATTGGTGATATCTGTAAAAAATAAATAAATATTAACTAACATAATTAGATGCTTACTTATAATCATATATACTTGGATATTTTATAGTTTATTAAAAAATATGGATAGATGTGGATCTTAAGTGTGGTATAAAATTGAAATATATGATCCTAAAGAATTCATGTGGATCTAAAACTTGCAAGTGATCCTAAGCTGGACAATCATGAACCCAAATGATGTATAGATCGATTATTGAGGAGCATTTTTATGTGGATCTCAATTATAAATAAAGTTTTTAAGTTACATTAATATCAGCTTATGTTTAAGCCGTCTCACAAACCAATCATTGCCCGAAATTGGTTCACCTTGAAATTGTATAAACTAGAAGATTCTTTTGTTTTTTATTTTTTTTTCCAGCTAAAATGCCTTTTCATGAATGCAAGGTTGCATACAATTGGATGAGCAGGTTTTTCTTAATTAAGAATATGTTAATGGTCAATGTAACATCAATTTTGACAACAAGAAAAAGAAATGATGACAGGTAACTTAGAGTATCCAATTAAGATTCCCCACCCAGAGCATCTTATGAAGTATCTTAATGATCTGAACAATTGGCCGGACAATATAACTTCATGCATGCCAAGACAAGTCAAGTATGTTGTGCAGCATGCTAAATTGCTGGTGTATTTTTCTCCCATACACCAGCAATGCATGGACCGTGAGTAAAAGAATGATGTAACATGAATGAATTGTGGTGAGTGTGAATGAGAGAGAGAGAGAGAGAGAGAGAGAGAGAGAGAGAGAAGATGAATATATAGACATGGATGTTTCTAAACTAAACTAACTCTATAAATCTAAAATTTAAAATCTAAATGTTAATCAATCTAGAATAGTTTAATTGCTTGGTAGTTAAAGAGATGCGCTAACCAGGCGATTGAAGTAAGAAAGAAAAATAAAGATAAGAAAGCTAATATGCTACCTAATTTATTTGTCTAAAAATAGATTTCCAATAAGATAAGAAGCATCAAAAAGAGTTCAATAATTTTGAAAGAATATTTTCATTTCAAAGTTGATAGAAAATGTCCGATCAAAGAGAATTATAGCAAAATTCAAAAATTATTTTGGATATAGTGTAAATTTAGGAGAGCAATTTTTTTGAAATAATAATCTTTTTTTTTTTTTTTACTTTTCTTGCCCCTCGTGTTATTTAATACAGTCTAGCCATAAATTCTAGCACCCAAGAAATACATGGATTTAATATTACAAGCATGTGTTTTCACTAAATTTTAGTACTTGGTGCATATTCTGAATGCTAATGCACTCTTGTTCCGGCATCGCATGTACATACGACAAGAATGTAACCATATGGTCAGAGTTTAGAACATCTGAAAAATTTTGAAATAGGTTGATGAATGTAAAAGGTTTATAAAAAAAATCTGGCTTGAATCTGAAAAAATAAAGTGATCTGAAAATGCCAGAACTGCCATTCTATCAAATTATGAATTTGGTAGCTTTATAGGAATCAGAGGAAATGCATTTTTATGAAAATAATTCATTGAGAAGTTTGTATAGGTCTCGTAGTTGCTTTTAGCTTGTTTTTCTTGCCCATTGCTGAACGGGATGATAAATCTACAAAAGGGCCTATTAGTTATATGTCCTTCAAGTCCTCTTGTTTAATTTGTAATCTAACTTAATCAAGAAACTAAAGCAGTGTATGCACAACCTTATACGGTCCCTGGTTGGTTGGTCCCTGGTTTTGCTACATCAATGATGGGAACATTGAAACTTTGATATAGTGCTTTTTGCTTGCTATTCAGCTAGGCTAACGTATTTCCTTTGCCACATTTTTTGCTACTCCATGCATCCAAAAGCTCATCTCCTTGGAGAAATGATATCTTTCTTTTACTTCTTGATTAAAGAAATTAGGTTTTATCTTCTTTTTATCTTTTTTTTTTTGTCTCCTCCCTTCAAACATGCAAATAAGTAGCCTAGATGCAGAAGTTCCTAAGCATGCCAACTTGAGTTGGGATTGGTTATCGACAAGAAGCTTATTCAATTGATTTTGATTCTATCACTGAGACATGTTTCCGATCAACCAAATGACCTTGTCTGGCCTCCATTAACATGCAAATTTCTACTGATTGTAGATGCCAAAAACCAACTTAAGTTTCCTGTACAACGGTCTCAAGCGATTCGCATGAATGTTCAAATGTAATAAGTGGCATCTATGTATCTCTCCATTCTGAATCATGAGCCAGCTATTTTGTTGGAAAAAATTTTTGCCTACATTTTACTATATTACTGTTTTAAAAGATTTGGAACAATATTATAAAAGAAATAAACTATTAAAAGAAAATCTGAAGACCAAAAAGATCTTGCTTGGATTCAGATGTGTGATATACACTGCCCTAAGAACATAATTCGCTTCCTACAAATAGATATACGGTGATCTTATTTCTAGAGTACAACAATCCGACTTAGTCCAATCATTTTCTAACAAACACAATTGATGAGAGGCATGACCCAAATAGGTTCTATTATACAATATTTGATCCTCTGTCGACGTGTCCAATTTTTGAAGGCATGGCAGACACGTGACATTATGACCTAACATTTTAAAGCACGTGAACTGAGCAACCTCATATAACCTAAACAATCTCACAGACATTGGTGCCAAACCGATGACCGCATGAGATCAGTAACATGGTGATGCCAGCATCGTTGGACTTCCATCGATCCCATACCACCTCTGCTTGGGCTCCCTATAAGTGATCCCCTAGATCGGATGCTCTTAGAAACATGTGGTGAACGGATTTTGCTAGGTCGGCATCCCACTGCACAGACCCACGATCTCTCCAAACATAGATGATAAACCCCGTGGCTGTCTGCTGACATCCACTTCCCTAGCTCTGACGGCCACTACTCTGACTCTGACGGCATCCACCACTCTGGCTCTAATAGCCACGACCCTAACACTGGTAGGTGCTAACTGTCTAGCAGACTCTCTCCTATAAATGGGGAGAGAAAGGAAAAAACAAGGATTATGTTCTTCTTCTCAACTCGAGAATCTTGTTCTCATCATTTTCTTCTATTGTTCTTCCTCTTCGACTGCCACTGACTTAACTATCAGAGGGTATCCCATCAAAGAACCCCCACCTTATTCTCCGACGATCGGATATTCTTTGTAGGTGCATGGGTCCAACCGGCTCTTGCTTGCCCCAGCGACGTGCAACCCCCAATCAGAGTCCAGCCACTCCAGCTTGACGAGCACCCTCCAATCATTTTTGCCATGTTGACCCAGTCAGATAAGAGCAGCAATAGATTGACGCTAGAGAAAAGGTTGTGGATCATATTTTTTTGAAGAAGATGATGCGAGTGAAGTCCTACCGATAATGCTTCCTTACGCAGTGCACTGGACATGCGAGATGCTGGAGACCAGCCTCTTCGACCAGATCCCACCAACACAATGACGGAGCAGGTTCAAGTGCTCGTAGCTGCTGCATAACAGCTGTGACACAGTGCAGTAAGGACCCAAGCTCTGTCGGTTGCTCTATGTCAGCATAGCCATCGGGCCCCTATAGACGGGTCAGAATGAGGGTGCCGGCATTCCGACATGGCTCAAGCCTCCCACCGACTATCACAATCGACAGAAATGACTCCACAGTGCTCACCTTAATACCCTCAAAGCTCGAGAAGAAGCGATCGATGAGATCGAATGCTGGAGCCCTCTAAGAGGGACTCCACCTCGAGTCAACCCCAAGATCATTACTGGTGAGAAGATGAATTTGAGAGGAAGGTCCCAAAACTGAAACTCTGAATCAGTGAGTTTCAAGAAGCTGGCTATTGATAGAATGATGGCTATTGCTTCAACACCTAACCTCCATTCTCTCGAGAGGTCCTAGAAGAGCCGATTCTACATCAGTTCAAGATGTCACGAGTTGGGCCGCATGATGATGTGACCAATCCGCTCGACCACCTAGAGGGTCACAGAGCCCTTGTGATGCTGCAGGGGCATCCAACACCCTCATCTGTCGAGCTTTTCCAGTGACTCCCAATAGAAGTGCGAAAGTTTAGTTCTCTAGCATTCTGCAAGAATCCACTTACTCCTCTAAGCAGCTGAGAAAGCAGTTCGTTATGCACTTCAATAGCCGAAGGCCATAGTCGAAGAATAGTGATAGCTCCTTTTCTATTAGGCAAAAAGAAGGCGAGCTGTCAAGAGACCATATGGTGCATTTTAATGCGATCGCACTTGAAGTCCGAAACTTCAATGAGTCCGCTGCCACTTCAATGATGGAATGAAGACTCAAGGATAAGCGCCTGATTTTCTTCCTCAATAGAAACTCCTCAAAGGATTATGCCGACCTCTGAGCCCAAGCCAATAAATATGCCTGGGCTGATGAAGGTAAAACCCATCATCGAGGAGAGGAAGGGAGGAAGAATGGCAATGAAAAATGGCCCTGCGATGATGATCGTGGAGCTTTGAAAGGAGGAGAAAATTGCCCCCAAAAATAGAGGGAGAAGAATCCTCTATGTCATTCCAATGACCACATCTTTCTCTCCACTTCACGTGCTTAGATCATCATAGAGATTGAAGATGAAACTTCACCTATCGACCTTGGAAGATTAAAGGGCCCATAAGTCGGAGAGATCGGGAATACCACCACACCCATCCCAACCACAACCATGTCACTGAGGAGTGTCATCAGTTGAAGGATAGGAATAGAGACCCTGTCTGATGAGGGCACCTTATCAAAATGAGAGCCCCACAAAGAATCCACATCAGACGACCATCGACGTGGAGGACAATCTCAACGACAACCTGATGGCTAGTGCTATAGATATGACCTCAATACCTACTAGCGGTAGGGTGTGCAGAAAGCATGGTGAATCAAGCAACTGAAGGAACCAGATCTAGGATTTCAGGGTTAGATCTTGAAAAAGAGGGTTAGATCTTGAAACTTTTTCAAGATCATACAGCGGAAGACTAAAATAAATCAAAATTTATTTTTTAAGATCAGAAAATCCCTAGATCTAAGATCCTATTACATGATTATTACATGACATTAAATCAAAAATTAAAATATATAAATATAGCATGAACTACATGTTGATCATATCAACATGTTTCTATACTAGCTACATCTAATGTATGTATTAAACAATAGATCAGATCTATTACCTTGCAAGTTAGATGTTCTAACCTTGTTGATCTGGGCTTGAGGATGATGTTGCAAGCCGCATACACGTCCGGCCTCTAGGAGTCATCCACACGAGCCCACGAATCTCGATCAGAAGTCCTGCTTCAGGAAATCAGCACAGTATGCTAGTACTGCGCTGATCCTTCTTTGATGGTTGATCAGGTGCCTCCTTCTTCTTGATTTAGACTCTTCCAAAGATAGAAAGTAGGAGGAGTTTCAGATCTGAGACACTCTCTTTGATTTTTCTCAAGATGGAGGGAGGAAAGATATGAAAACAAAAACCCAAGAAGAAGACCCTCTTCTTCTTCACGTTTTTCTCTCTAAACACCCAAACTTGTGTCTTTTATATCTCCATGACCCAAAGGTATTTCTCTTTGATTTTTGGATGGCACAAAGTTCTCTCAAATATCTAATTTCTCTTAAAATTTAATGAAGAAAATCATCTTATATAGAGAGATATGATAGAGTCCTTATCTAGGTCAAACACCTAGTCAAGGCTTATCCAAACATGGCAAGTTAAGGGACGCCCAACTCTTGAGCACCTCCTTCATATTTTCATATATGGATCACCAAAAAAGGTTGCACAATGTATATCCTAAAATCCACAAAAATTTCAAAAAAAATTTGGATAAATTCGGTGCAAAATTGAAAGAGTTTTGGATTTCTAAAACTCTATCTCATAGAATTCGAAATCCAAACTTATTCCTTTTAGATTTGATCCAAACCACCTTCCATGTAAGAAAGAAGAGAGGAGACCTTTTGTGAACGTGGGAGAGATCTGGGAGAGGGCTTTTATCACACAAAATAAGTGGAGATTGGCATTGAATAAGAGAGAGGACGTGGAGAAGGATTATGTGGCGCAAGGTGGAATCCTAGTCTTACTAGGATTCTGTCTTATGACTTGTTTTAATTTGGTTTCTCAAACCAAATCAAATCAAAATTAGATCAACCCAATTAAAATAGGTCTTAACCCAATTAAGAACCTAATTTAATCATATTAAATTAGATTTAAATCTAATTTAATTTTCTAATCAAATTAGAAATTAGATTGACCCAAGTCCTAGTTGAACTAGGACTAGTTTTTCCTTGCACTTGGCTTATCCAATAAATCAATTGGACTTGATCCAATCAAAAACAAAATAAATCTAATTAAATTATATTTAATTAGACTTAATCTCAGCCCATTGGCTTAATCAAATTAAGCCAATTAGCAATCGAATTGCTAATCGATCCTCCTGCAACACTTGCACTGGGTTAAATGTCAATCGTATTGATCATTTAATCCTAGAACGATTCTTAATCGTTGATCAACCATCTGATCGGATCATGAACTCTAATGTGTGTGACCTCATAGGTCCGAACCTAAGTCGGTAGCATAAGAACAAATTTCTATACCAATCGAAGTGACCATCTAGCAATGGTACCCGACGACCGGATAGGTCGAATGTGTAGAACAACATCCTTAGAACCCATGCGGATATAGTTTTCATATAATTCATCCCCTTGACCAAAATGATCATAGGACACCCCAGAGTTTAACTGTCAACTCTGATCAGGTTGTCCACATTGTATTTCAAAATATCAAATCCATCTGATGGATTACCCTGGCCAAGGTTTTGCTAAATTGAAATACAGTGACTCATTCTTCTCCAACTCTTGGAGTGGTCAATCCCATCTCGATCACACTCTGACTTCGCAAGTACTTGACTGTGTCCAGAAGCCTTCCGTCCCTGAATTAGAAATTCAGTTAGTCCAGTACCAAAGCACAGTGAGTTGCTTGCAAGTCACTGAGGCGATCTCAGGTCTAAGGGACACTTATACCTATATCCCATCAGAGATATTTTCGACAGTAGAATACTCTGGAGTTGGTCACGTTCAATGATGATGTACCCTTACATCTCACCTGTATGCCATACCAGTGTCTCCACACTCTTTGGTTAAGAGGACAACCAACCCATATGGCCTACAGCGACCTATGCTCGATAGAAGCTGTCATCCTTATTAACAGTCTATCATTTAGTCGTGAATAGTTTTAAGGACTAATCGATAAATCCTCTCTTTATCGAACCTAAATAGTCCTAAGGACTTCATCATAACAACGGAGTTCATTAGAAGATGAAAGCTTATGATGAAAATACCAAATATATTTTATTTATTAACAAATCAATTACAATACTTGGTTGCTCAACCGTCAACAGCTTGACGATTGGCTTTTTGGGACACATTTCCCAACAGCAACAAGCTCTGAGGCTATCAATGTTCAGTGCTAAAGGATGCAAGAGGTTCAGTTATACGACTGTGAGCATCCTAGATGATGTCGGGATGAGGGAAAACCTTAATCATGGTGACCAGTCACATTAATAAATGGATCAAAGCCGAGTACCCCTCATGAGTCATCGGGGCAAGAGATCAGGATGGAGTGGCATCGTGCTGGTAGTGAGTGACTAATCACTACAGCACCCTGCTAAAGCCAATGCCTCTTGACCCAAAGATCCTGTAATTGAACGAGCTGAAGCATCCAAATCCATCAAACATGATAGGCGAACTCCGAATTGGGAAGTGCCATGTCAGCTGACGAAAGTAACCGAACCTGGAGCCTATACATCGATAACTTTTGATAGCATCTGGCCTCCACAGACCTAGAACTCCAAAAGACTTCAACAACACTACCAGTACGCGATGCAAGTTCTTATACCTTCATTATCAATAAGATTGTCCCCTCTATTGAAAAGCACGATCGTAAGATTCAACAAAATAGAGCACAGTTATCAAAACAAATGCTGAAGACCTCCGAAGACCACACACAACTTCTTCTCTGCAGATAAATCAGATAAGAATCAAAGATAACTTCGGATCAATACTAGATGATGGCTCAAAAGAGCCTTTCGTCATAATATCGGGATGGCCACATGAGACACAAAAGAGAATGAATGAGTATTTTATTAAGAAAAAAGTTTTATTATAAGATAACTTCAACTGGATGAAGTCCGTTTCAGCAAAAGAAGAAGATTTACAAATGCAGCCACCATCCGAACCCAACACAGGATTGATGTGATGAAAGCTACGGAGCTTGATGATGCCAAGCTCATGGCCCTTGGAGATATATTTGCCTTCATGATAAATCTCGAAGGAAGGTCGGAAGGCTACATCCATCGGAGAGGGTCGGACCACCCCCAGAAGGATCCAAGACCATCCCATGGAGTAGCATCCTAGAACAGCCCCGACAGATGCCACCACCACTCAGCTAGTGGAGAGGTGAAAATTTTCAAAACCTCCCATGCCAAATGAAGATGCCACCTAGTGCGCTCCCCTCCAGTGTGCTCCTTTAAGGTGAACTTTGGCTACACAGAGGCCCAAGAAGGCTACATCCAGCTGGATCAAGCGACGAGGGGCTCAGGTAACCGAAGAGTCAGTGTCTTGGAGAGAAAATCAGATGGTTTCAACTTCGAGCACCAAAAGATTCCAATTTATAGAAGAATCACACCCCAGTGCCTCTAACTATCCCATTGGATATGGGATGCATGTCACTAGGAGAGAGGTCTCGAAAGCCATACCATCAGAGATCGAAGCGCCAACTATCCCTTTCAATTAATTGCCACTATCAAAAGGATGCCCGATCTTAAATGCCTGGAGGAATATAGTCTGCCAGTGCACAGCCTTCCAAAGAAGACCTATTTTCGACTAAGAACCCTGAAAGAAATAGGGGGAAGGTGTCCAACACATCCCCAAATAGGATAAGGCATATTCGGGCCCTCACATGAATGCCAGCAACCAGATCAGCAAGTCAATAACTTGGAGACACCCCGACCTAGATGCAACATCCTCTAAACATAGGTCGACGAGGTGCCAAAGATGGTGGGACACCCTAATCTGAGATGGAACTTAATTTCCATGGATGGAAATCTCAGAAGCAATCTAACAATAAATGATCAAGGTCAAAATAATCAAAAGAGATAGCTCGATGACAGCATAGTCAAAAAATCTACTTAGGGATTGCCTTGCAAATCTTTGTTGAGTAGATAATGACTTCCTAGAGACCTAACTATCCTAAAGGTCTACTCAACAATGGAGATCGGACATACCCCAAAGTCCACAACCTAGTGATTTCGCAATCACATGGCATCGAAGGCTTCAACAAAAGACTGTGTCCTTGAGGAAGGGTGCAACCATGAAAGAGGTATGCATGATAAATAGGCATCAGATGAAAAAAAAAGAAGAGAAGAAGAAGAAAGAGAAAAGAGAAAAGGATGAAGATTCAATCCTCATATGAGGAGAATGCCTCCACTTCTTCGATATTATTCTTCGGACGAACACGATGTAGGTCTAGCTGTGGCATCATATACTGCAGGCGGACCTTGCAGTTCTTGAAGCCTTATATAAAACCAACAGTGGAGGCATCGAAGAGCTCCCCCTTGAAGGCCTCTGAGGCCTTGCACTCTATGATGCAACAAAGCTGGGTCTCAGTGAAGGCCTCCATGGAGGTCTCCTAGCAGATCGCTGCCCCGAAGATGGAGGATCGCTCGCCCAGGACCCTCGAAGGAAATGGCATTCGGGAGTGAAGGGAAGGAAAACTATTTCTCGTGGATAACTAGGGTTGCATCTAAAATTTTTTTACAAATTTATATGAATAAGGATCAAATCCTTACCTGGATTACAGTAGAATTGAGGATCAAATATCTAGAATCTGGATTCATCCTTCACGTAGGTCTGGAACTGCAGGCCCTCTACTTTGCATAGACGTCAGGCAATGCAGAAAAGTGAGATGACCTTTGATCAAATCACCTTTGCAATCCAACCAAAAGAGGAAGAAGAGGTGCTAGTGTGATGCCTCACACCAGCAAAGGGGACTCCCAAGGGAGGGCCCACACCAAGAGATGAGGGGCGGCAAGGAAGAGGTGGCGCCAAGGAAGAAAGGGGGTGCCTCAACCTCATGCCACTCTCTTTCTCTCTTCTCTCAATCTGATTTATGTTCTATGCATCCTATTGAGAATTATATTCTAAAACCAATCGTATAATGATTGAGTTCATCCTTGTATATGAATTATTGATTGTTGAATAAAAATTATTTTGATATTTTTCATCATAAAGTAATATCTTCCTAGAACTCTTATGTTGTAATGAAGTCCTTGGAACTATGCTAGTATGCGATAAAGAGAAAATTTATCGTATAGTTCTTAAACATGTTCGCGATCAAATAATATGTCATTACAGGATGATGACGTTGATCGAGTGGAGGTTGTTGTGTGCCATATGGATTGGTTGTCCTCTTAACCAAGGAGTATGGTGACACTGGTATGATATACAGATGAGATGTAGAGGTACATCGTCACTGAATAAGTGACTCACCTGCTGAGCATTCTGCTGTCAAGAGTTGCTTGCGAAATATATGGGTATAAGTATCCTTCAGACCTGAGATCATCATATTGACTTGCAAGCAACTCACTGTGCTTTAGTATCGGACTATCTGAATTTCTAATACAGTGACGGAAGGCCACTGGATACAGTCAAGTATTTATGAAGTCTGTGTATAGATCAAGATAGGATTGACCCCTCCAAATTATTAGAGTTGATGTATCACTGTATTTCAATTTAGCAAAGTCTTGGCTAGGATAATCCATGAGATGAATTTGAAAGGTTGAAATACAATGCGGATGAAGCAATCTCGGTTGACAGTTAACCTGAGACCATCCTAGGATATTCAGGATCAAAAAGATGAATTATGTGGTGACTATGTGTATGAGTTTTAAAATATTTTTTTGTGATAATTTAACCTATTTGGACATCAGAAATCATTGCTAGATGGTGAAAGAAAGCGTGGTGGGTAATGTGCGTGCATTTTTCAAAATTTTATAGCAGAACATACATAGATTAAATAATTTAATCTACAATGCATGCATAGATCAAATCTAAAATCACCATACAGGATCTATGACATGAACTAATATGCATGTATCCAAAACTGAAATCTAAAATTTAGCAAGTATAGATCATATCTATGTGTAATTAGATCATATCTAATTCATATTTAGATCACATATAAAAATTAATTGAGATCAAAATCTCATATTTGAGCATGGATAGTAGATCACCATATTCAAAATTTATAATAGTTGATTCTTCATAATGCTTGACAGCCGCACACGCATCTTGCCTCTACGGATATTTATATGAAGTTTTTGTGCTGATTGATCTCCTCGAGAGTGCTAGCTCGCGAAGACACCATCCTCTGACTGATCTAAAAGGAACATGATGAAAATGAAGAATAAGGAGATCCTCTCCTTTTCTTTCTGGATCCATGCATCTGATATCTACAATAGAGATCAAGAGAAGAATCTTTTCTTCTCAATTTTCCACGTATATGAGAGAATCTTTCTCTCTTTCTTTCACACCCTTAAGAAGAACTTTTTTTCTCTAATTTTTTATGATAAAAATTAGATCTAATCTAATTTTTTATACTAAAAATTATAGAAGATCTTGAGCCCTAAAAGAATCCAAAGAAGAGATCCAAGAGAAGAACCGTTCTTCTCTCTTCTTCTCCCTTTTTCTCTTTGATCTAGAACTCCAAGAAGTTCCAAACATCCAATCAAATTTTTCTAGCATCTCTTCTCTAAATTTTTATATTAAAAATTAGATCTAACCTAATTTTTATTTAAAAAAATAAAAAAAAATTAGAAGAAGAACTTCTTTTTCTTCAAGACTACGCATAAGAAAGAAGATCCATCTTCTTCCTTGATTTAGAACTCTAGAAAATCTCAAACATCCAACCAAATTTTTTTGATATTTTTATTTTAAATATTAATATTAAAAATTAAATATAATCTAATTTTTATATTAAAAAAAAATTAAAAAAAAAATTTGAAAGAAGAACTCCTTCTTCTTCAAGGCTGTGCACAAGAAAGAAGACCCTTCTCTTCCTTGATCTTTCCCTCTTTAGGAAGAATTTTTCTTCTCTAATTTTCTACTGTATAACCAGTAGAGAAGTCTCTTTTTGATACCCAAAAATCAGTAAGTAAAGCCTCATAAAAATCTCTAAGAAGAAGAGGAGAAAGAGGATGTTGGCGTGAGGGATGTTGGGGCGTCCAACTCTTGGACGCCCGTTCCTTATTTTTGGACGGCAAGAAGAAGGGAGGGATGCCTCCTTTTTTTATGGGAGGAAGAGAGGAGAGGGGCATGAGGTTTCTTGGGCATGAGATCCTTTTTTTCATGGTGAAAAGATGTGGTGTGGGGAATAAATCACATGGGATGTTTTGGGTTTAGTCCTATTCCAAATTGGATTCAAGATCTTAGTCAAATTCTAACTAATTCTTGGATCAAATCCTAACTAACATAGGAATTAGTTATAACAAACTAACTAATTAGGTCCTAGCCCAATTATTAGGCTCCAATTGAATTTATAATTAGTTAGATTAAAATCTCATTGATCCAAGGATTGATTCTTGATGGATATCAGAGAAATTATGTGATAATAGAGCTTGATCCAATCAAGCCTATTATCTAATAAGATTAGATCCAATCTAAGTCTATATAAAAATAATTGAATCATATTCATGCAGTCCTGAGATTAATTGGAACAAGTCTTATTATTCAACAAGGATGCATCCAATCAATCCAAAGCCAATCTAATTAAATCTAATTCAATTAGATCTAATCTAATCTCCATTGCTCAATCAACTTGAGTCAATTAATAATTATATTATTAATTAATTATTTTTTAATTTATTAATTATTAATAAATAATTTATTATAATTTTTATATAGGATTAATCATCAATCAAGTTGATAATTAAATCCTTCAATGATTCATAATCGTCAATCAGCCATTTGATCAGACAGGTACTTCTATGTGTGTGATCCCATAAGTTCAAACCTAAGTCGGTAGCACAAGAATAATTTCTGTACTAATTGATGTAACCATCTAGCAATGGGATCCGACATTCAGATAGGCCGAATGTATGCCCAGCAACACTCTAGAACCCATATGGATATAGTTACTGTATAATTTATCCCTTTGATACTCGATGCTCAAGGATGACTTTGGGTTAAACTGTCAACCCAAGATGAGAGATCCATATTGTGTCTCAACTTCAAAAATTTTGTGACTCCTCACTAGGACTATTTTGACCAAAATTTTGCTAAATTAAGACATAGTGATGCATCATCTTCAATTTTACTTGGAGCGATCAATCCTATTTTGACTCGCACTCAGACTTTACAAGTACTTGAGTGTGCCTAAAAATTTTTATCATCAAATTAAAAATTTGGATAGTCCGGCATCAAAGCACAGTGAGTTGCTTCCAAGTCACCGAGGCAGTCTCAGATCAGAGAGATACTTATACCCATATCCCATCAGAGCAACCCTTGATAATAGGGTGCTCTGAAAGTGATCACGCTCAGTGAAATATACTCTTACAAATCATCCATATGCTATACCCGTGTCACCACACATCTTGGTTAAGAGGATAGCCAACTAATATGGCACACAATGACCTATGCTCAATACAATTATCATCCTTGTAACAATTGTATCATTTGGTAGTGAGCAGGATTTAAGAACCACATGATAAATTCTCCTTTATCATTTTGGTAGTAGTTCTAAGAACTTCATCATAACATATGAGTTCTATTTTGAAAGATATATTCTTTATGATGAATCTGTCAGATAATATTTATCATTTTATAATTCATTTACATACGTAGAGTATAATCATCTACAACTTAGATGATTGACTTTAGGACATAATTCCTAATAACTCCCACTTGGACTAAAGTCAATCAGATTGGTATCAAATACCTATCTTTTATTTGTGATTATCGAACTCTTTAGATTCGATTGCTCTAGTCAATGGATCGATCAAGTTCTCCTTTCGATCGATCTTCCTAAGGTTGATTTTATTTCGATCTTATTGAATAAGGTGATTGTAATGTAGAAAGTATTTGGTTCTTAGATAGAACATCAATTATTTAGCTTGAGCTATGGTTCCAGTATTGCTGTCGATACAGAAAGACTGGACCATCAATGGAGGGTGCCACTCTATGCTCGTTGATGAACTTCCATAATCAAATAACTTTTTTACCAGTATCAAATATCATAAAAAACTCCATATCGTAAATAAAATTGGTCACTGAATACTGCATGGAACCTTTCCAGCATGTCATTCTCCTTTTAGGATAAAAATATAACATGATACAACTTTATCATTTCGATCTGATTAGAAACTGAAATCAGTATTCCACAGATTTTAAGTCAGATTCTTCATAAATGAGTCATTGATCCTTAGTATTTCATAAATACTTAAGGATGATTTTAATAACCTTTCAAACCTTTATGGAGAACAGAGATGACAACCAAACTTTTATTATCTGTGGTGTAGGGATGTCATTCTCGATTAAGAGAATTTCATCCAAATAATACAAAGAATATTTTTACAGAACTATCAGTCCATTTGTACATATAGGATTTTATTTCATTTTCAATGAAACCATACGTTCAAAATGTATATTCCAACTTCGAGAAGTTTAATTTAATCCAAATGGATTTGAGGATTGCCGCAAAAAAAATATCTCGTCATAGTCAACACTATAACTTTGATGAAATCCTTTGGCAATCGGACAGAATTAATAGGTCTCTATCTTTCCATTTGCACCTCTTATCCATTTGAAATCCACTCATACCTTATGGGTCTTATCCCTTTAGGTGAATCAATGAATGTCTATACATCATCGATCTTGATGGAATTTATTTCAGATTTAATGACTCCAAGCCACTTCTTAAAGTTAGATCCCTGTACAGCATCCGTATGGAAGATCAAATCTCTTTTTTGAACTTAGAAATCAAAGTATCTGTTCGGCTAACACGGTACTCTATTGTATCTACTCAGAGATGCCTTTACATCGGACTCTAGATTTGATCTAATCAACTTCAGTTCTGTCGGTTTATGTCAAAGTCGGTTCCTCTACCTATCAAGCTTTACCAAGCTTGCTCTTAACAGTATCAGTCCCTTCACTGAGGAACTTCTTTTTCAAAAAGAATGCCTTAAGATTCATGAACATCTCATATCCATTTGAAAGGTAAAAAAAATATCTCTAAAATAATATTTATCAGACCAAGATGCAAGCTAGTCGATTTGTGAATATTTCACATAAGCTCGACACTCCAAACATCAAAGTAAGAGAGTATCGAATTACCCAAATCCATATCCTATATGAAGTTTTGGTGATCGATTTGCTCAGAATGTTCTCGAATACATATCAAGTACTCTGAAACATAACCTCAAACAGATTAGCAAACCCCATAATGGATCGAATCATGTTTAACAATGTTCAATTCCTCCTTTCAGACATCCTTTTGAAAGAGTAATATCCCAAGAGAAGTCGATTAAGAGAGAATCTATTTTTCTTCAAGATATGTCAAAACTTACTATAAAGATATTCACTTCATCAGTCAAACCGATGAATTCTAATACTCTTTGCAGTTTATTTTCCTACCTCATTATAGAATTATTTGAATATTTCAATCGACTCGGATTTATGCTTCATAAGCAAGATGCACCTATATCAAGATAGATTGTCAGAGATTTAATGAAGTAGTAAAGTCTCTTTTGGCACTAATATTCATGAGTGTAAATGCATCAATATGTACTAAACTCAGAACATCACTGGCTCATTCACCCTTTCCAATAAAAGATGACTCAGTCAACTATGCTAAAAGCAGGCTTTAGTGATATTATCTAATCTAGGGTGCTAGTCAGACATGTACACTACACTAACAGACTATGATACTAAGTTTATGCAATTTTCAATTATCCACTCATTATTGTAGTATCATTCATAATGATATTACAATAATCATACTTATTGACACCATCAATAAGATTGGACAATAGTGACAATCACTTAAAATGACATCTTCAGGATTGAGAACAAGCTTGATGATTCCCAATGTTAAGACTGAAATAGACTTTCATGTCTTGTACTTAGGACTCTCTTACCATTTTTAAATCTTCTACTATCCTGAAGTCTTTTACAACTATTTGCAAATATGACTTATACTGTCGGTATCCTATATCCTGATACTAGGATTACCAATAGAGAATCTTCAAGGAGTTATCATATAACTATCTTGACCAGCAATCATTTGCTGATTTTTTTTTAAGCTTGTTTGAGTTAGTCTGAGACTTCTTGATCAATTTATCCAAAAACTATACTTAAGTTATGATACTGGCTATCAAAGTTAGGTCTGATAATATTTTTACTGTCTAACAGTGAAGAGAGCAATAATTTTTCAGCCATTTCTGAAGAGAGAATAATTGACCTATCAGTATATGAATTATTTTAAGTCTAAAGACTTAGACTTTAGTCTATAGATTTTCTCATTATTTTATACGAATTGGTAGCCTCTATCTCTAATCTAAAAAATTACTTTAATTTCTTAGCAGGTGCTAGAATCCACACAGATTGCATTCAGGTCCAAGTGTGGCTTGGCCAACCCTAGTGCATCTATGGGTAGATTCATAACTAATTATTTTTTCAAATAATTTCTAACAATCAGATTTTGCCCCAAGCATCCCTTCAGTAGGCGTGTGGCACATCCACTAAAAATCTTGATTAGGTCCAACCATTAACATGACAACATCAAGTATATCCAACAAAATGGATGTCCAGATCCGAGTGTGGCTTGACCAACTTGAGCATTGATCTGAAGGTGCAATAAGATGGTCATAAAATGGATGATAATTCTAATACGTAATAGACACCAGACATGTAATGCCTCCAATACCTATTTAGAATATTAGACTCATTATCACACACCTTAATGGGAGGCTATGATCTAGTTATCCCTATAACTAGCTCATTTTATAGACCTAATAATTTAAAAATTTTGGTTAATTTATTTTATAAAATATTAGTCGATCTACAAATCATAAATCTTTTCACTAACTTCATTAAGTCATGAAAAGGACTAGTGACTAGTAGGTCCAACTGGCATGTCCTAGTTCCTCTCACTGACTTTACCAAGTCATGAGAAGTATTAGAGACAAGTCGGTCCAGGGCACCTAAATCAGTCGTATTGATTGACCTTAATGACATAGGTCAATTTGAGTCACTTAGTGATCTAATCAGCCTAATGACTTGGTTCAACCTTTAAGCCTCAATCAAGATCTATTTGGTCTAATCAAAGATATGAACTTGACCATCTACAACTATTATGTTTGATCTAGAGTACACTTGATCTAATCTAAATCAACTATTGGTTAGATTTGAATCAACTACTCCTTTTAGCCCGTTAAGTCTTTGATTCTAATCTTAGGTCTAACCAAATTAAAAAGACCTGATTTGAGCTAATCCATGCCCCATGTTTTATGCAATATCATTAGATCTTTAATCATAATTATAGATCTAAAATATATTTTTAATTCTTAATTAACTATAGCATTAACATGGATTAAAGTTATTAATTAAAATAATTTTAATTTTATAAAATAATTTTACATCAATTTTATGTAAAATTTTTATAATTTGAAAACTAGATCGGCTCACTCCTGAACTGAGTTGGCTCATTTCAGTGGATCGACTAAGTCTGATATTCGATCGACTAATTGATCATGAACAGTAACCATTACTATTTGGCCTGAGACAACTAGGTCGAGTTAGTCAATACTGAATCGATTAAAGCAGGAGATTGGGTTGATTCAGTTCAAAACTAGTCGGCTCAGTTGGTATGCTAATAGATATCACATAGTTTCAGATCTGAAAATTCTCGTATAAACTGAAATAAAATCAATCATAATAAACTTTAGATCATATCTAAATATTTTATGATTTTAAAATTATTTTTATGATTAAAATAATTTTAATCATATAGATTAGATATTTTACTTTTCATACAATTCATGCTTTGTATTATATACAACAAATTCTAGGGTTTCAACATCTAGGATTTTGCAGAAAAGTAAATTTTCTCCTTTCGCTTTCTTCTTCATGGGACCTCATAGTGGCACCCTTACATGCCATGAAGAGCACCCCATTGAATGGAAAGAGAGGGTCATATAACCCTACTTGCTTCTATGATTGGACGGTCTGGTGATTACCCAATCTGAGTACTTTGCTACTCAGAACATCTAATCTAATTTACATATTATATATGTAAAAATATAGATCTAATCTAAATTATATTAGATTAATTTTATATTAGATCATATCTAAAATCAGTTCATAATACATCTCATACATTTCTAAATCTAGATTTCAACTCTACATATATATATGTTCATGTCATAATGAACCTTCGCTCTGATACCATTTGAAGGAAAGTGTGGTGGGTGAGATGCATATATTTTTAAAAATTTTATAGCAAAATATACATAGATTAAATAATTTAATCTATAATGTATGCATAGATCAAATCTAAAATCATCATATAGGATCTATGACATGAACTAATATGCATGTATTCAAAACTGAAATCTAAAATTTAGCAAGTATAGATTATATCTATGTATAATTAGATCATATCTAATTCATATTTAGATCACATCTAAAAATTAATTGAGATCAAAATCTCATATCTGAGCATGGATAGTAGATCACCGCATTCAAAATTCATGGTAGTTGGTTCTTCATAATGCTTGGCAGCCGCACACGCATCCTACCTCTACGGAATCCATACGAAGTCTTTGTGCTGATCGATCTCCTCGAGAGTGCTAGCTCGCAAAGACACCATCCTTTGATGATCTAAAAGGAACATAATGAAGATGAAAAATAAAGAGTCCCTCTCTTTTTCTTCCTGAATTCATACATCTAATCTCTACAATAGAGATCAAGAGAAGAATCATTTCTTCTCAATTTTTCATGCATAAGAGAGACCTTTCTCTCTTCCTTTCACACCCTTAAGAAGAACTTTTCTTCTCTGATTTTTTATGATAAAAATTAGATCTAATCCAATTTTTTATATTAAAAATCATAAGAGATCTTGAGTCCTAAAAGAATCTAAAGAAGAGATCCAAGAAAAGAATCGTTCTTCTCTCTTCTTCTCCATTTTTCTCCTTGATCTAGAACTTCAGGAAGTCCCAAACATCCAATCAAATTTTTTTGACATCTCTCCTCTAAATTTTTATATTAAAAATCAGATCTAATTTAACTTTTATCTTAAAAAAATAAAAAAAATTTGAAAGAAGAACTCCTTCTTCAAGGCTGCGCACAAGAAAGAAGATCCATCTTCTTTCTTGATTTAGAACTCTAGAAAGTCCCAAACGTCCAACTAAATTTTTTTAATATTTCTTCTTAAAATTCTTATATTAAAAATTAAATTTAATCTATTTTTTTTATTTTAGAATAAAATAAAAAAAATTTGAAAGAAGGACTCCTTCTTCAAGGCGTGTATAAGAAAGAAGACCCTTCTTCTTCCTTGATCTAACTCTCTTTGAGAAAAATTTTTCTTCTCTAATTTTCTGCTGTATAACCTATTGGGTTATGATAGTATAGTGAAGGTATTTATTTCATAACTTTGCATAATGAAATTATAATTATCAAATCCTAAGTCAAGACCTCCTTGGTGTTTAACAATCATATATCTAAACATGCATGACACTACAGAAGATATAGAAGAATACCTGTATCGCTAAATCCAAAAAAATTTTAACAGAGCTTCCACTAGGTGTCCAAGCGTTCACCCTCTAATGGTGATCTACACAGAGACTGGATCAAGACACAAGCTCCTTCAAGACTTTTCTTCACTAATTTGGGTAGCACAACACTCTTCTTGTGTTTTCTTGAACACCCTCCTCTCTTGGCTTATCTTTCTCTACCTTTCTTATCTCTTTGTCTTCCTTTACTATCTTCCTAAGCTCTTGTCCTAATTCAAACTTGCCCTTACTATATTTGAACTTATCCTAACAAGGGAAGGAAGAAAGAAATTGGACAAACTAGAGATGAATGTAAGAAAGAAGAGATAGACTTCTGAATACCAAAACACTGGAGACTCCACGCTATTTATAATTAGTGTGGAGATGCCTATCAATGGGTGTTATCCAATCCACATGCCCCAAATCAAATTTCAGAGGTCTTTCCACATCTTAAATAGAGGAAAAGTCATATCTGATAAGAGTCCTTCTGCAGGTGAAACTCTTTTATCAGATACGATGTTTTATTCTTCTTTCGCACACGCCCAATAAAAGATACGATAAGCATCTTTTCGTTAATCAGATTATTTTTAAATTTTTACATGTAGAAACTCTTTCCTTAAATATATAAAAATCAAAAGATTATCTGATATAAGTGGTGTCTAAGAGACTTAAAGCAGGAGTCTACACGGTCTTTTATCGGTGTTTTCAAAGAGTTGCGTAGCATCAATTTGTGGCGCCCTCCTCCACCACATATCAACACCTCATGCCATCCAAGGTGTTGCCCAGCTATGCAACCCAAGAGGGGGGGTGAATTAGGTTTCTAAAAATTTAAAACTTAGCTTACACCTTGTGAAGATTGTTTAGCAATAGCAAGATAAATAAGAAGAGGATAGTTGATTCAAGGCTAATGATTAAATGCAAGAATGCAAGAGAATAAAGAAGGTCTAAAAAGGAGAGTAATTAAACACGGCACAAACAAGAGATTTATAGTGGTTCGGTGCCAACCTTGCACCTACATCCACTCTCCAAGCTTCTACTTGGGAATTTCAATCCACTAACTTGTATTCAACTTGAATACACACGTCGGAACCTCCGACTCTAGCTATCCCAAGCTAGTCCACTTATTTTTGGGTACAAGCAAATCCAATACAATTCATTCAAGGTTTGGATCAATCTTCCTATGTTTTGGATCCCTTCCAAAACAAAAATAATAACTCAAAAGGAGTGTTACAGTTAATAGCACAGAAAATACAATAGAAGCTCCTTTAATGAGCGAATGAGATTTTAAATACACTTTACTCAAATAGAAGAACCCTCTTTCTGATTTTTCAAGGTGGTTGGAGACTTGAATGAGCACTTGAAGAGTTGGTGAGCTTGAATTAAAAGCTTCTTGAATGCTTTGAGTGGGCTCTTGCTTAGGGCTGAAAAGTATGCTTGAAATCCTCTTTTCAAAAATCCTCTTATGCTTGATTCCCACCTTTTTAGTCCCTTTTATATCTTTAAGGAATGGTGGAGTGCAATCTGGGCTGAAATAGAGCCGTTAGACCATATTAAATGAGCATTAAATATACTTAAAATGGGTTAAAAACTAATCGTTGTGGAACTTTTCCGTCACAGGGGTCGACTCATGGGGTCGACTCATGGGGTCGACCTCTGTGGAAAACAACAGAAAATAATGTTCTGTAATTTTGGCCTAAAAACAGTAGGGGTCGACTCATGCCTGGGGGTCGACCCATGGGGTCGACTCACAGACTGTGCTAGTCAGAGAATTCTACATGCCAATCAGCCCTTTTGTGCCATGAGTTGACTCATGGGGTCGACTCAATTTTTCAAACATGAATATCTTTCAAAATAACATCCAAAAACTATAAAATTTTCTCTAATGGATCACAAATCTTTTGTTCTTGCTCTTGATGCTTTCAAATTATGATTTGATAAAATTATGATTTTGCCCCTGAACTGCAATAGATCTTTTTCAAATGAAAATCATTAGTAACACCTTCAAATACTTTGTAATCATCAAAATCAATCCAAGGAGCAACAATCTCTCCCTTTTTGATGATGATAAAATACTTGAGCAAAAGCATATATAAGACATTGAGCATGAATTTCAAATTTATGAAGATGCATCATTTAAGTATTATAGCCATGCATTGGAATGAAATGCATCATAGATAGTTTGAAGATAAATGTGAAATTTGCTACCAATTTGAAAATTGCTTATAAATGCATTTGCTTGGAAAGAAGGGCTGATGATTTTGATTCTTTGGCATATGACACATGTGCCCATTTGCTTATGTTGCTCATTTGCCTAACAATTTGCTTATTGCTCATCTGCTTAATAATTTGCTTATGCTCATTTGCTTAATAATTGAAATTTACTTATATTAAAAATTTACTTATATTGCTCATTTGATTCTCTACTCCCCCTTTTTGACAGCATCAATTGAGATTCTTTACTCCCCCTTTTTGAATACATTTTCTCTATTCCTTCCTTTTGATGGGATTAATGTTACTTCTTTAGCTTCCTTCTTTATTGGTTGTTTCTTAATTGCTTATTGTTTTACTCCCCCTTAATATAGCAAACATAAAAGATATACCAATTGGATATCATGGATAGGAGTTATTTTGCATACTCATAATTAAAAGCAACTTAATTTGAAAGTCATTCATTGAAAGTCAAAGAGTATATATTTTTATAATCAAAAAGTGACTGATTACATGGTTGTTCCAATACATATACCAAAATACAAAAGTCAATCAGTCAACATCATTACATGGCCCAAAAGGTAGATCCTAGACTAAAATTAAAGAAAAGACTAACTACACAGGATCTAGTAGAGATCATGACTGGATGGATCAGAGTCAGATGAATCGGAGATGGGATGAGGAGATGAAGGATCACGACCAAGGGCTCATCCTCGACCCCGTCTGCCTCTGCCACGGGTGGAGGTGCCGGCACGAGTGGGCAGGTGAGAAGATCCTGAAGGCTGAGAAGCAAAAGACTGAGCTACAAGAGATAGTCTAATAGTGTCCAGAAGGTTCAGAGCTCTCAAAACAGACTGTAGCAGTGCAGTGAACTGGGTGGAAGCATGCTCACTGGAGCCTCTGATCTCTCTCCTCAGGAAATCAAATCCACTCTCCAAAACTCCTCTAAGTCTGGCTGCCTCCGTAGATAGGTCTGAGACCTCAGTGATGTCCCCATATGGCTGTGGGTGAGCTAGATCCAGTACTTACCTCTGCAAGTCGAATACTCTGGCAGTCAGTCTCACTACACATCCCTCAAGCTGCTCGATACGAACTGACTGATCTGATATCATCTGAAACATAGTGGAGATGTGGGAGATCAGTGCCTGATCAGATATATCATGAACTGTTGATCCCTGAGCAGAAGCTGAAGAACCCATCTGACGAGATAGAATAGAAGCTACACGCTGAGAAATCATCTCTATCTGGTCGTCAGCTAATCTGATCTCTGAGGGAAGTGCTCTGCTGTCTGGCTGCTGGACTGGAGTGTGCCTCCTCGTAGACTCTGATGGGCCAGCCTCATGATCCGAAATGAACTGAATGTCTAGAGACACTGCCCTGATATCATGGAGAGGTGATGAAGGACCTTCTTCCTCAGCTCTGTCCTCAGCTCTCTCTTCTACACCTTTAGTCCAACCACCATCTGTCTTAGTAAATCCCATGTGGTGCAAAGTATGTTGGTTGATGGTGTCAGAGTGAGAGAGCTTAGCTACTGCCTCCCCTCAAAGCTAACTCCAAACCTCCTGAATACCAATGTGAGGGCCATACTGAAAGGCAGATGTGCCTTGGATCTATTCAGGATTTCCCTCATAGCTTCTATCATTAATGCTGGGAGGTTTAAGGGGGTTTGGGTAATCACATGAAACATAATACAGATGTCTCGGCCTGAGAGGAGATCATGTCTACCACTTCTAGGGAAGAATAGCTTTGTTACCATTTGATGTAGTATCCTCATCTCAATGGAAAGGATCTTGGCCTCTAATTTATTTAGACTTCCCGAGAAGGTTCTTCCTAGAATCACATTAATTCCCTCCTCCTTAACAGGTAGTTCCATATTTGTGTATCCCTCAAAGGGTAAATGAAAATCTCTCCCAAAAGTATAGGATCTAGACTGATTTCTATACCTTTAACAGTGGATCTTACTGTTTCATTGCCATAGCTCAAGTTCAGATAAAATTCCTAACCAGATCCACATAGGTAATTTCTTTGAGTGAGCAGTAGAATTTCTAACCTTGATCCTTAATTTTTGAACTGATAGAGAACCCTTCCTTTTCAAAAAATCTGAAATCTATGTTTTTCCCGGGTTCTACCTTCCTACCAGATAAGGGAATCTTACTGGGGCTTAATGGAGATCGAAAAGTAGCTGGAGCAGATGCCAGAGCAGGGATTGAAGCTGACATTGTCTCGGTTGCCTGTCTCTTCCGGCGCACATCTTCTTCCAACACGCGGACCGATTTTCTTCTTTGTGGGAGCTTCATTTTTGGAGCCATTTCCACAACCAGAGCAAGCAAGGATCTTAGGAGATCAAATGAGTGAGGAGATAGAGGGTTTTTAGGGGAAGAATAGGGATTTTTGGAGGAGTGATACCCCTAGTTGGAAGAGACGGGTGGAAGCTAGGGCACGCTCAAACCACTTCAAATAAGGGATGAGATGGAGAAGAACTCAATTCCTAAGGGTCGATTTTAGGTGTAAGGGGTGATGGGAGAAGAGTCTAGAGGGAAAGCTTGGGTTTGGAGAAGAAGAGGAGGGGACCTATGGCTTGGAGGAAGGAAGAAGACAATGAGTCGGGTCGGCTCAAGGAGGGTTTTCAACAAAAAGAAAAGAGCCCGTGGGATTTTGTCAGAAATTGCAAGTTTGCCCTTGGGTCGACCCTAGGGTCGACTCATGGCTCACAGAAATTCAAAAAAATAATGAATCAATTTTCAAAAAATTCAAAACTTTAGGAGAAGGATATTTACTCAATGATCAATTATGAGAATGATAATTATGAGCTTTTAAGCCCAAGAGAAAAGATGAGAATTGAGTTCAAAGAGTTTTTGACATTGATCTCTTGGGATCAGAGAGACATTTAAGCAGATAGATCAAGGATTCCTAGTTCTCTCCTAATTTCATAAAATCTATCTTCACTTAGAGCTTTTGTAAAGATATCGGCTAATTATTTTTCAGTACAAATATAGTCAAGAATTATGTCTTTATTTTGAACATGTTCTCTTATGAAATGATACCTGATTTCAATATGTTTAGACCTAGAATGCTGAATTGGATTTTTAGTAAGATTTATAGCACTAGTGTTATCACATCTTATGGGAGTTTCATTAAGTTTGATACCAAAATCCTCGAGTTGTTGCTTAATCCACAAGATTTGAGCACAACAACTTCCGACTGCAATGTATTCGGCCTCGACCGTAGACAGTGCTACCGAATTTTGTTTCTTACTAAACCAGGAGATTAGGTTAACTCCAAGAAATTGGCAAGTTCCACTAGTACTTTTTCTATCTAATCTACATCCAGCAAAATCAGTATCTGAATATCCTATTAAGTCAATTAATGAGTCTTTAGAGTACCATAACCTAGAGTTTGTGTACCATTTAAATATCTAAAGATTCTTTTAACAGCATTCAAGTGTGATTCTTTTGGATTTGATTGAAATCGAGCACAAGGCAAACACTAAACATGATATCAGGTCTACTTGCAGTTAAATATAATAGAGAGCCAATCATACCTCTATAAAATTTTAAGTCTACACTTTTACCTTCTTCATCCTTGTCAAGCTTACATGAAGGGCTCATGGGTGTGCCAATTACTTTAGAGTTCTCCATTCCAAATCTTTTGAGTAATTCTCTTGTGTACTTGCTTTGGATGATGGAGATTCCTTTCTTTGTTTGTTTGATTTGGAGTCCGAGGAAGAATATAAGTTCTCCCATCATGCTCATCTCGAACTCCCCCTGCATGAGCTTTGCAAAATCTTGACAAAGAGTTTCATTAGTAGACCCAAAAATAATGTCATCAACATATATTTGTATAACTAATATATCATCTTGATTTTTTTAATGAAAAGGGTTGTGTCTACATTACCTCTTGAAAAATTATTGTTTAGTAAAAATTTGCTTAGCCTTTCATACCAAGCCCTGGGTGCTTGTTTCAAACCATATAGAGCTTTATTTAATTTAAAAATATGATTAGGAAAAGCATGATTTTCAAAACCAGGGGTTGTTCTACATAGACTTCTTCAGCAATATATCCATTTAAAAAGGTACTTTTGACATCTATTTGGTATAACTTAAATTTCATAAAGCAAGCATATGCAAGTAGAAGTCTAATTGCCTCTAATCTAGCAACAAGTGCAAAGGTCTCATCAAAATCAATTCTTCTTCTTGATTATAACCTTTAGCAACCAATCTTGCTTTATTTCTTATTACATTTCCATGTTCATCTAATTTATTCCTAAAAATCTATTTTGTGCCAATTATTAAATAATTTTTAGGTCTTGATACTAAAATCCATACATTATTTCTTTCAAATTGATTAAGTTCTTCTTGCATTGCATTAATCCAATTATAATCTTTTTCAGCTTCTTCAATGGTTTTAGGTTCAAGATGAGAGACAAAAGCAAAATGATTGAATGCATCTTTAAGTAAAGAATGAGTTCTTACATCCTGTGAAGGATCACCAATAATTAGCTCCTTGGGGTGATTGTGAACATACCTCCATTCTTTGGGTAGATCATTTGTACCTTGAGATTGTTCTTGTTGTTCTTCACCTCCCTCATCCTGTTTGTCTTCATGTTCCTCATCATCTTGAATTGTTGAATCTTTCAGAGTGATCTCCTTCATCCCTTCTATAAGAGGATCTGCATCATCAACACCTTCATTCTTCCTTGAAGGAAGATCGTTAGTTTAATCAAAGACAATATGTATTGACTCCTCTACTACTAAGGTTCTTTTGTTAAAAACTCTAAAAGCTTTACTAGAGGAGGAGTAACCAAGAAAAATCACTTCATCGGATTTTGCATCAAATTTTTCAAGTCTTTCTTTACCATTGTTTAACACAAAACATCGACAACCAAAAATATGAAAATATGCAATATTAGATTTTCTTCCTTTCCAAAGCTCATAGGGGGTTTTCTTTAAAATTTGTCTAATCAAAGCACGATTTAAAATGTAACATGCTGTGTTAATAGCTTCCGCCCAAAAGTATCTTGGAAGGTTGCTTTCACATAGCATGGTACGGGCTATTTCTTCTAGGATTCTATTTTTCCTTTCTACTACCCCATTTTGTTGGGGTGTCCTAGGTACTGAAAAATTATGGCCTATTTCATTTTCATCATAAAATTTTTCAAAGTCTTGATTTTCAAATTCGGTTCCATGATCACTTAGAATATTTTGAATTGAAAATCCTTTTTCATTTGTGACTTTTCAATAAAATTTAGAGAAAACTTGAAAGTTTCATCCTTGTGTGCCAAAAAGAAAACCCATGTAAAATGGAGAAATCATCAATAATTATAAAATCATATCATTTTCCTCCTAGACTAGTAGTTCTAGTAGGTCCAAATAAATCCATGTGCAATAGCTCTAATGGTCTAGAAGTTGAAACAATATTTTTAGATTTGAATGAAACTCTTGTTTGTTTTCCTAGTTGGCATGCATCACAGATTCTGTCCTTTTCAAAGTTCAATTTTGACAAACCAAGAACCAATTCCTTCTTAATGAGTTTTGAAAGTGAATGCATGCTAATATGTGCAAGCCTACGATGCCAAAGCCAACTAGTCTCATTAATCTTGGCATTCAAGGACACTAGGCATTGCATGTTTATCTTGGATAGATCATTCAAATCTACCATATAGACATTACCATGTCTATGTCCAACAAATTTAATGCCTTCATTAATAGGACTAGTTACAATGCAAACAGAAGATTCAAAAATAACTTTATATCCTTTATCACAAAATTGACTAATACTTAGTAAATTATGCTTTAAACCATCTACTAACAAAATATTTTCAATGTACTTGGAGGGAGTGATACCAATGTTACCTATACCGATGATCTTTCCTTTACCATTGTCTCCAAAGGTGACCATCCCTCCATTCTTAGCATCAAGTGTGATGAATTGAGATTCATCACCAGTCATGTATCTCGAGCATCCGCTATCAAGATACCATTTTCTGTTTGCTCCTTGGGATGCTAGACACACCTGCAGGCAAAAGTCAAGTTTTTGCTTTAGGTACCCAAGCTTTCTTGGGTCCTTTTTGGTTAGTCATAATGGTTCCTTTTGGAACCCATATTTTTTTACATTTGAGTTTACAGATTTGTTAGAGAAACAAGTGTATGACTTGTGTCCTACTCTACCACATTTGAAGCAAGTAATATTAAAAAATTTGTTACTTGAAGAGTTTACATAGATATTTTTCAGATACTTTTATTTCTTCAAGGGGTTATATCCAAGTCCAGCCTTATCATACACGGCCTTTTGATTTTCAAGAATCATATTAAGTTTATTAGAACTCAAGGTGAATTTTTCAACAATTGGTTTTAGCTTGGCAATTTCATTCTTTAAATTTTGATTTTCTTGAAACAGGATGGATTTTTCAATTGAAATGCTTTCATTTTGTTTCAGTAAAGATTAATTTTTTAATTTTAGATCTTTATTCTTTACCCCTAGTTTCTTTAGTTCATCAATTAAATCATAAAAAGCTTCATGAAGTTCTTCAAAGGTAAAGTCACTAGGAGTTTCGAAAATTACCTCATTTTCATGTGCCATAAGGCACAAG
>NC_026001.2:75509131-75537418 GCF_000442705.2 Elaeis guineensis | reverse complement strand
GAGAAATATTTTAGCGTGAAAGGAGTTCACAGTAACCTCTCTTTCTATGGGATATATTGGTGCAAAAAGGAGAATAGTGGGCGGCATATACAAGAGTCCTAGGATAGTTGGACTCTTAACTAAAATCTTAATCTACTCCTATTTAAATAAGGGGATAAAGTGGGACGGCAACAAGCTGATATTGATCAGATTTTTGGATGCTAAAAGGAGTGTAGCGTGTGTGACAAATCAAGAGGAGAGGTACATGACAAGGGGCTAGGCATGAGGTTTGTTGGCCCTATCCCTTCTTTCTTACAGACAACCAAAGGTTGGTTGTTAGAGTTCTCTCTCCCTTTATGTCCAAATTTTGGATATGGATTTTTCTCTCCTCTTTATCCAAAAGTTGGACATAATTCTTAGATCTCTAATATAGAGATTTTGTGCATGAGTTTTAGAAAAAAAAAAAGTTCTTCTCATGATCTCTAGTATAGAGATCTTCATCCTCCTATTCTCTTCTTCTTCTCTAAGAGGGTTTTGAGAGAAATGAAGAGTTTTCAACTGTCAAGATGTGATATCTGTAAGGAAGCTAGCACTCCGATGAGATCAAAAAGCTTCTGATTAGATCGAGATCTCATATGGATATTCGTAGAGATCGGATACTTCTGTGATTTCAAGAGACCTTCAGAAGATATCCACGATCATCGATTCATGGTGTAGATCCATCTGCACCAAGGCATGAAGATTAGATCTTCTTTATTTATTCTTCTTTATTTGATTTCTGTATCTAATCCTATCTCACATACGTAGATTTTATTTTATAATTTTAAAATTTGATCTTATACATGCTTAGATTAAATTAGATTTAATCTGAATTTTTAATTTCTACTACGTACTTATTTTAATTTTTTTTTACATGCATGAAATCATAAAATTTCAACAATGATACTAGACCCATATTATATGCATGAGATTAAGATTTAGATCTAAAATCTGTAGAGAAAAATTTCAGATCTAAAAATTTTTTATGTCATTCTGACATAAGATTGTCCTGGTATAACTTGTTATGTAGTATGGTTGTCCTAGAATGATATTAAAATTTTTTATTAAAATAAAATTTTAGATCTAATTTTTAATTATATATATGATATATATTTTATTATTTAGATCTAAAAAAAATTTTGAGATCTATTTTGATTCGTATATATGATATATGAAAGCATGTTTAGGGCTGAAATTAGTTTCTATGACCTGAATTTTATTCACGTATATGATATATAATTGTATGTATAATTTGAAAATTATTTCGAGATCAAAACTTACTTTTCATGTAAAAAATTTAGATCTAAAAATTTAGATTTAAGATCTGAAATTAATGTTTGTGCATGAGGGATTGGACATGGATAGATCAAATTAGGTCATATAATTAGATTGCATCTAGGATTTTTGATTTGATCGTAATGGGTCAAAATTGATTTAACAGTTGATCAAACTAAGTCAAGTATTGATTAGGGTTAGGTCAATAGAGCTTAAGATCATACAATTATTGTTGATCAAATTGATTGACATCTATATATAGAATTGATTAACCTAAGGACCTAATTAAGCTTTATAGCTTGAGTCAGATTCGCCTAAGCTAACCTATTCGGACCAATTGACCAATGATGTCTAAGATAAGTAATTGAAAGATGGTTATTTAATTGATTTCATTCACTGATCTGATCAATTTATTGATGTCTAAAAAAAGCAATGGGGGGACCTCCATCGATCTCTACTTACCTGATCAATTTAAAAGATTGAATCTCAAATATGGTTGCTTGATGGTTTGTTTAGCCTATGTCAATTAGATCAGTCATGCGATGACTGATTAGATGAGACTTAAATTCAAACTTCTCTATAAATATTAAGTCTAATGGTCTTCCACCATTGTAGATGTACGGACGTGCTACTGACGTTGATTGTTCATGACTGATCACATTGGTTCAGTTGTATCGGAAACACGCACCACTTTATTAGTAAAGAGTTGCTCTAAAGTAAAGATAGAGTTGGGCTCAATAATTATTAGGTAAGGGATCCAATGACGGCTTTGCACCTACTTATGAACGATGGTCTAACTTAACTAAGGAGTGTGGGTAATAACTGTTAGGTGAGCCCACATGACTTAGAGACCAAGTCACTACAATATGCTTAGAGAAGCATCTGGGCAAAAGATTATCCACATATCGATGTGCATGTTACCAATAACTGTTAGATGAGGTACACGATATCGGTGGGACTGCAACATCCACTAGAAATCTAGTTGTTATGTTAGGATTTTTGTTTCTCCACTTGAAGAGTGTGAGAGATTTGATAAAATAGTGAAAGTCTTTTTGTATCTAAAAGTTTTTAAAATAAATTATAAAATAAGTACAAACATTTAACTAGAATCTTTAATCTCTACTATTTAAAGTGTCAGTTTCTAATCCTCTAGCTTCAATCCTAGATATCAACTGTTTAACCGAAACAATTACATAGATTGGCTCACAAACTTAAGAATCATTCTTAATTTTTAAAAAATTAAGCTACGTTCTCTATTAGGTTATTCTAATATTAACAGCCTATCTAACTTAAAGTCAATGAGCGATACTTGATAAGTGGATGGATAAGGATAATAAAAGTAGATGCTGTATGTTGAAGTCCATGTTAGATGAACTCTAACATATGCATGAGCATATATACACTACCAACAATATGTTGATTCATCTACAAGTCTTATGAGATGATCAGAGTCGCATAGCATATGAGATGCACGATGGGCAGTCAGTCTATGATCACTATTTGATAATAATCAAGGACATTAAGGAGCTTAAAAGGCTTGACATGACCATGCAAAGAAATTGCTTGTAGATTTGATCCTACGATCTTTTTTAGTTTGTATGAATAGTTTATGGTAAACTATCATATGAATGACCATCATAGCATCTTACCTGAATTGATCAAAATGTTGGTAACTAAAAAACCTTGAAAAGTTAAGAGGTACATACCTGGAGAGCCTAATGAAACAAGAACACACCTTGAATAGGCATGTTGAAATTACTTAATACTATCCTTACGATTTTCTCTTCTTCCAGTTAGTTTTAGACTCTAGTGCTTTTTATGCACTTTAGTATAGAGTCTATAGAAAGGTAGAGGGCTGAGATAGTAACCCTTAAAGTCGGTAATAGGCAAAAGTTGCTATGTGGCTTGGACATCTATCCTTTGTGATTATCATTTGGATTTAGTTCTTAGAGATAGTCTCTATCATTTGCATGGTGATGCATCTGTGAACTTAATTGAGCAAGCAGTGAATACATTGGATCTGAGAGATTTAGAGTTGAGATAAACCTTAAGAATATGTGGCATCTTAAGCTAGGTCATATAGGAGAAGAAATGATTAACAGACTGAAGAAATATGAGCTTTTAGACTTTAATTACTGAGTCATATCTAGTCTATGCATTATCTCTTTGAAAAAAAAGATCAAGCTATTTTTATGGACAAGAGGAAAAGACCATTGAGATACTTATCTTGATATACATTTGATGTGTGCAGCCCATTTGATGTGCTAACAATGGAGTTATCTCTATTCGTTACCTTTACTGATAATCAGTCATAGTATAGGTAAGTATATAAGATATAAATCTAAACTTTCAAAAAATTTAAAGAATTTAAATGTAAAGTAAGAAGCAAACCAAAAAAATTTCAAGATACTTCGATAAGATGAGGATCAATACTATAGTAAGAAATTTCTGAGTTATCTTATAAAATGGCATAATTTTATATGGACCCCTTTTAGTATATATCAGCTCAATGAGGTAATTAAAAAAGTCATAGAATTGTATGAAATATGATCCGATCCATAATGACTTCACTGATTTATTTATTTTTTTTTAAAGACATACTTTATTTTTAAAATTTACCTATAAAATTGGGTTCTCTCTAAATCTGTTCCTACTATACTATATGAGATATAGCATGGTGAGAATCGAATCTTAGTTATTTCAAGATTTAGGAATGTCTAGCTTGTGTAAGGATAGCAAGCGGATATATTAAAGGTTAGGTTTATAAAACTCATTTTAAAGAATATTCTAAAAGAGATTAGGATGCTACTTTTTCTTCTGAAAGGATCATAATGTGATTGTGACCTCATGCTATCTTCTTGAAAAGTAGTTTATCCAAGATGAAGTAGTGGGAGGAAAGTTAAGCTCAAAGAGAGTGTCTCTGAAGAGCAGCAAGTCATAGGATCTAAAGAACTTATTCATGATGAGCCAGTGCATATATGTAACTCTTCCATCTTGTAGACATAGTAGGATCTCCCATTCTCTCGAAAGATACTAGGTATCTTAACAAAGGATGTAGAGAAAAATTACTCATGGAGATAGAATATAGAGATGATCCCAAAATCTACAACGAGGCGATGTTAGACATCGACCCCAAGAAAGGGATGTGAAATTACTTTCCTAACTAGATATCTTTGAAAGATATCTGAATGGAGTAGCCTATGGATTTCACTCATTGTGATAGAGATCACAAAGCCTGTAAGAATCTTGGAGTTAGAACATTCATTTTGATGATATGATCAAATTATTTGATCAGAAATGAAGAATTATATATTTAGAAAAGGGTTAGTGGAAGTACTGTCAAGTTCTCTGTAATGTACGTGGATGACATCCTCCTGATTGGCAGTGTCCTATACTGACATCAGTTAAAATATGATTGGATATAAATTTTTTATGAAAGATCTAGGGCAAGCATCCTATATTCTGAGAATATAAAGATATATAGAGATAGATCTAATTGGATGCTTGTTTTTCATAGAAAAATACAGAGAGTAGATGCGGAAAGGATTCAGCATAGAATCCTTAGAGAGAGGTCAGCTACCTTCTTGGGCATAAAAGTATGTCATGCTATGTACCAACTAATATAGTCATTGCTGTGAATGTCACGAGTAAATATCAGTCATATCTAGGCTAGGAGCACTGGATTGCTGTAAAAACATCCTTAAGTACTTGAGAAGAACTAAGAATTTATTCTTAAATTTTAAAGAAGGGTCAATGCTAGGAGTGGGAGGATACACCAACTCAGACTTTATATCTGATGTTGATAATAGAATGTCTACATCATGGAGTGTGTTCTTGTATAATTATGATTCGATATTTTGGAAGGATTTCAAGCAATCGATTGATGGAAGCTGAGTACACTGTAGATGTGTAGGATACATTCTGATTCTAATGTTAATTGTAGAATTGGATATCATGCCATCAGATGCTATGATACTATACTGCAAAGACAATGGCACCATAGCCCTCGTTAAGGAGTCAAAGTCTCACCAGATATCCAAACACATAGAGTAACAGTATACACAATTATCTCAAGTAGAAAACATTGAGATGCAGAGAGCAAACTCTACGCGAGAAATAGTAAACCCATCGGTGAGTCACTTCAGCTAGCCGAATACTAAAACCTGTCTTGAGAAGATGGGGCTTGCTATATGGCAGATGGCTTTAGTGCAAGTGAAAGATTGTTGGATGTATGCCCTAGAAGCCAATCTTGGCTGACGCATATCATATTTTTAGGACATAATTTTATACTTAGTGGGCATTTATATTATCATTCATATTTTATGTGTCCATGAATCATTCAAGAGATTAACAAGATGATGATATATATTCTCAAAGAGTTGAGAATTTGAGGTATGTGTCATTGACGGTTAATTCTTAAATTGCTCCTGGTCATAAGATCATCATGGGGATGGTGATTGATCCAGATAGACCGATGCATGGATTGCTTCATTCGAATAGATGAGTCTCGAGTCTGTGGTGTAGTGACACTAGAGCAAGAGTGCAGATGATTGTTAGAGAATAACTAGCATTGAGCGTGACCAACACGAGAAATCATATGAATGTCTGCTCACTCATTAGTGACTTTCTCGATGCTGTAGTAGTATGACTGATCTTTTGACCTATGGTACCGTAGTTGCTCGCAGTGAGGCTGCTGGAGTTTAACTACACATAAATATTGACTCAATGAGTCTTTGTATAGATATTAGTGATAGTTGGTCTACTGTAAGAGTAGGATATGCACCTAGATAGAATCTATCGATCCTAGCAGAAGAGTGTAGTCCTATAGGATTTAAGAAGCTAAGTTCTTAAGTCTATGGCCATAGCAGTGTGATTGATGGAAAAGAATTTCCATGAGAATCACACATGGACTCCAGCTAATTGAATCTATCAATGATCGATATTGAGATTTGATAATTTATCTATGACCTATCATCGGTCGGGACTCACGATAGAGGGATTGTATTATACGTTAACTGTACCTAAAGATTCATCACCTTTAATTCTCCTAGATTATCACTACATATTGCTAGATGTCACTGATGGATTGTGAGACCCACGAGCATCATCTCGATGATCGATAATCTTTGATGGCAGAGTTAGAATGGTTTCAACCCATTGAAAAGAATTTCAATGATATTGTGATAGGAATCATAATGTATCTCACTATTAGACAGAATAAAACTATGAGGTCACACACAAAGAGATTTTTGACTGATCATATAGTTGAATTACGATTAAGAATCACTATAAGATTTAATCATCAATATGATTGATGATTGATGATTAATCCAATGCAAAAGTTGCAATTAGATAACTCGCTAAAAAGTTAGAGAGTTATAGGAGGATTAATTAGTAATTGGATTGCTAAATAGCTCAATTTAATTGAGCAATAGAGCTTGGATCAAGTCTAATTGAATTAGATTCAATTTGACTTGACATGAGTTTGATTTGATCAAGCCTAATTGAGTTATGAGATAACCCAATTGTATGAGAGAATAATTTCTTATTTGATTAGAATTTGAGTTTGACCTGATTTCTAATTAGATTAGGATCTAACTAAAAGATTTTGGGTTCCTATTTGGACTAGAAATCCTCCTCTAATTAGGTGCAATTAAACCTTAATTAATTGAGATTGATTTGGTTTAAATAAGCCACCTAAAGAAGAGTCCTAGTGGTCCAGGGTTCCTTCCCTTGCCCACATCAAGAAAGCCCCACACCCATTAATATTTAGCGCCTATTTTTTCTCCATGATCAAGATATATTTTAGCATGAAAGGAGTTCACACTAGCCTCTCTTTTCGTGGGATATATTGGCGCAAAAAGGAGAAGAGTGGGCGGCATATACAAGAGTCCTAGGATAGTTGGACTCTTAACTAAAACCCTAATCTACTCCTATTTAAACAAGGGGATAAAGTGGGGCAGCAACAAGCTGATATTAATTAGATTTTTGGATGCCAAAAGGAGTGTGGCGTGCATGGAAAATCAAGGAGAGGAGAGGTACGGTGACAAGGGGCTAGGTGTGAGGTTTGTTGGCCCTATCCTTTCTTTCTTACAAACAACCAAAGGTTGGTTGTTAGAGTCTTGTCTCTCCCTCTTATGTCCAAATTTTTGGACATGGATTTTTCTCTCCCCTTTGTCCAAGAGTTGGACATAATTCTTAGATCTCTAACATAGAGATTTTATGCATGAGTTTTAGAAAAAAAAAAAGAAAGAGTTTTTCTCATGATCTCTAGCGTAGAGATCTTCATCTTCATATTCTCTTTTTCTTCTCTAAGAGAATCTTGAGAGAAATGAAGAGTTTTCAAACATCAAGATGTGATCTCTGCAAGGGAGCTAGCACTCTGATGAGAACAAGAAGCTTCTGATCAGATCAAAATCTCATGTAGATATCTGTAGAAGTCAGATGCTTGTGTGGTTTCAAAGAACCTTCGAAAGATATCCACGATCATTGGTTCGCGATGTAGATCAACCCACGCCAAGGTATGAAGATTAGATCTTCTCCATTTATTCTTTTCTATTTGATTTCTATATCTGAATCCTATCTCACATATGTAGATCTTATTTTATAGTTTTAAGATTTGATCTTATGCATACTTAGATTAAATTAGATTTAATCTAAATTCTTAATTTTTGCTGGTACTTATTTTAATTTTTTTTTTTTTGCATATATGAAACTATGAAATCTCAATAATAAGATATGTAAAACTAATACTGAATAAAGAATTTCACTCATCAGCATATCATGATATAACTTTTTTGATAAGACAGACATATTGTATAGATGTTTGAGTTATTCTGCACATTTAATATGAGATTTCATGCTTTAAGCTTATTACTATTTTTAAATTTTACTATTACATTGGTATCGATATCCAAAATTTTTATTGGATTATAAAGCTCACAACTCCTTTTCTTTCTTTTTAGAGCTAAAAGATGATTATACTTGACTAAAGTTCAGATATTGATTTAAAAAGATTGATTAGATAGAGCATCATCATTATCAATTGAATGACGAGTTTTATAAATTGTACAAGTTTGATATTTGTTAGCATGAAATATTTGTTATGAATTAAAATCAATAATGCTCATATGATTCTGAAATTGTAATAAATTTTAAGACCTTATATATTCTTTAAGGCCTTGCCATGGGGTGCGTGCAATCGTTGCGTGATTGACCTTGAATGTTAGGTTCAAGAAGGGACATTCTTAATTGATATGATTGACAATTATCATAGACTATTGGTGATATCTGTAAAAAATAAATAAATATTAACTAACATAATTAGATGCTAACTTATAATCATATATACTTGGATATTTTATAGTTTATTAAAAAATATGGATAGATGTGGATCTTAAGTGTGGTATAAAATTGAAATATATGATCCTAAAGAATTCACGTGGATCTAAAACTTGCAAGTGATCCTAAGCTGGACAATCATGAACCCAAATGATGTATAGATAGATTATTGAGGAGCACTTTTATGTGGATCTCAATTATAAATAAAGTTTTTAAGTTACATTAATATCAGCTTATGTTTAAGCCGTCTCACAAACCAATCATTGCCCGAAATTGGTTCACCTTGAAATTGTATAAACTAGAAGATTCTTTTGTTTTTTTTTTTTTTTCCAGCTAAAATGCCTTTTCATGAATGCAAGGTTGCATACAATTGGATGAGCAGGTTTTTCTTAATTAAGAATATGTTAATGGTCAATGTAACATCAATTTTGACAACAAGAAAAGGAAATGATGAGAGGTGACTTAGGGTCTCCAATTAAGATTCCCCACCCACGGGTGGCTTGAGCATCTTATGAAGTATCTTAATGATGTGAACAATTGGCCGGACAATATGACTTCATGCATGCCAAGACAAGTCAATTATGTTGCGCAGCATGCTAAATTGCTGGTGTATTTTTCTCCCATACACCAGCAATGCATGGACCGTGAGTAAAAGAATGATGTAACATGAATGAATTGCGGTGAGTGTGAATGAGAGAGAGAGAGAGAGAGAGAGAGAGAGAAGATGAATATATAGACATGGATGTTTCTAAACTAAACTAACTCTATAAATCTAAAATTTAAAATCTAAATGTTAATCAATCTAGAATAGTTTAATTGCTTGGTAGTTAAAGAGATGCGCTAACCAGGCGATTGAAGTAAGAAAAATAAAGATAAGAAAGTTAATATGCTACCTAATTTATTTGTCTAAAAATAGATTTCCAATAAGATAAGAAGCATCAAAAAGAGTTCAATAATTTTGAAAGAATATTTTCATTTCAAAGTTGATAGAAAATGTCCGATCAAAGAGAATTATAGCAAAATTCAAAAATTATTTTGGATATAGTGTAAATTTAGGAGAGCAATTTTTTTGAAATAATAATCTTTTTTTTTTTTTTACTTTTCTTGCCCCTCGTGTTATTTAATACAGTCTAGCCATAAATTCTAGCACCCAAGAAATACATGGATTTAATATTACAAGCATGTGTTTTCACTAAATTTTAGTACTTGGTGCATATTCTGAATGCTAATGCACTCTTGTTCCGGCATCGCATGTACATACGACAAGAATGTAACCATATGGTCAGAGTTTAGAACATCTGAAAAATTTTGAAATAGGTTGATGAATGTAAAAGGTTTATAAAAAAAATCTGGCTTGAATCTGAAAAAATAAAGTGATCTGAAAATGCCAGAACTGCCATTCTATCAAATTATGAATTTGGTAGCTTTATAGGAATCAGAGGAAATGCATTTTTATGAAAATAATTCATTGAGAAGTTTGAATAGGTCTCGTAGTTGCTTTTAGCTTGTTTTTCTTGCCCATTGCTGAACGGGATGATAAATCTACAAAAGGGCCTATTAGTTATATGTCCTTCAAGTCCTCTTGTTTAATTTGTAATCTAACTGAATCAAGAAACTAAAGCAGTGTATGCACAACCTTATACGGTCCCTGGTTGGTTGGTCCCTGGTTTTGCTACATCAATGATGGGAACATTGAAACTTTGATATAGTGCTTTTTGCTTGCTATTCAGCTAGGCTAACGTATTTCCTTTGCCACATTTTTTGCTACTCCATGCATCCAAAAGCTCATCTCCTTGGAGAAATAATATCTTTCTTTTACTTCTTGATTAAAGAAATTAGGTTTTATCTTCTTTTTATCTTTTTTTTTTTTGTCTCCTCCCTTCAAACATGCAAATAAGTAGCCTAGATGCAGAAGTTCCTAAGCATGCCAACTTGAGTTGGGATTGGTTATCGACAAGAAGCTTATTCAATTGATTTTGATTCTATCACTGAGACATGTTTCCGATCAACCAAATGACCTTGTCTGGCCTCCATTAACATGCAAATTTCTACTGATTGTAGATGCCAAAAACCAACTTAAGTTTCCTGTACAACGGTCTCAAGCGATTCGCGTGAATGTTCAAATGTAATAAGTGGCATCTATGTATCTCTCCATTCTGAATCATGAGCCAGCTATTTTGTTGGAAAAAATTTTTGCCTACATTTTACTATATTACTGTTTTAAAAGATTTGGAACAATATTATAAAAGAAATAAACTATTAAAAGAAAATCTGAAGACCAAAAAGATCTTGCTTGGATTCAGATGCGTGATATACACTGCCCTAAGAACATAATTCGCTTCCTACAAATAGATATACGGTGATCTTATTTCTAGAGTACAACAATCCGGCTTAGTCCAATCATTTTTTAACAAACACAATTGATGAGAGGCATGACCCAAATAGGTTCTATTATACAATATTTGATCCTCTGTCGACGTGTCCAATTTTCGAAGGCATGG
Organism: Elaeis guineensis; assembly: GCF_000442705.2. Classification (NCBI taxonomy): domain Eukaryota; kingdom Viridiplantae; phylum Streptophyta; class Magnoliopsida; order Arecales; family Arecaceae; genus Elaeis; species Elaeis guineensis. The sequence continues at coordinate 75,526,283 of NC_026001.2, read as the reverse complement.
CAGACACGTGACATTATGACCTAACATTTTAAAGCACGTGAACTGAGCAACCTCATATAACCTAAACAATCTCACGGACATTGGTGCCAAACCGATGACCGCATGAGATCAGTAACATGGTGATGCCAGCATCGTTGGACTTCCATCGATCCCATACCACCTCTGCTTGGGCTCCCTATAAGTTATCCCCTAGATCGGATGCTCTTAGAAACATGTGGTGAACGGATTTTGCTAGGTCGGCATCCCACTGCACAGACCCACGATCTCTCCAAACATGGATGATAGACCCCGTGGCTGTCTGCTGACATCCACTTCCCTAGCTCTGACAGCCACTACTCTGACTCTGATGGCATCCACCACTCTGGCTCTAACAGCCACGACCCTAACACCAGTAGGTGCTAACTGTCTAGCAGACTCTCTCCTATAAACGGGGAGAGAAAGGAAAAAACAAGGATTATGTTCTTCTTTTCAACTCGAGAATCTTGTTCTCATTATTTTCTTCTATTGTTCTTCCTCTTCGACTGCCACTGACTTAACTATCAGAGGGTATCCCATCAAAGAACCCCCACCTTATTCTCCGACGATTGGATATTCTTTGTAGGTGCATGGGTCCAACCGGCTCCTGCTTGCCCCAGCGACGTGCGACCCCCAATCGGAGTCCAGCCACTCCAGCTTGACGAGCACCCTCCAATCATTTTCGCCATGTTGACCCAGTTGGATAAGAGCAGCAATAGATTGATGCTAGAGAAAAGATTGTGGATCATATTTTTTTGAAGAAGATGATGCGAGTGAAGTCCTACCGATAATGCTTCCTTACGTAGTGCACTGGACATGCGAGATGCTGGAGACCAGCCTCTTCGACCAGATCCCACCAACACAATGACGGAGCAGGTTCAAGTGCTCGTAGCTGCTGCATAACAGCTGTGACACAATGCAGTAAGGACCCAAGCTCTGTCGGTTGCTCTATGTCAGCATAGCCATCGGGCCCCTATAGACGGGTCAGAATGAGGGTGCCGGCATTCCGATGTGGCTCAAGCCTCCCACCGACTATCACAATCGACAGAAATGACTCCACAGTGCTCACCTTAACGCCTTCAAAGCTCGAGAAGAAGTGATCGATGAGATCGAATGCTGGAGCCCTCTAAGAGGGACTCCACCTCGAGTCAACCCCAAGATCATTACTGGTGAGAAGATGAATTTGAGAGGAAGGTCCCAAAACTGAAACTCTGAATCAGTGAGTTTCAAGAAGCTGACTATTGATAGAATGATGGCTATTGCTTCAACACCTAACCTCCATTCTCTCGAGAGGTCCTAGAAGAGCCGATTCTACATCAGTTCAAGATGTCACGAGTTGGGCTGCATGATGATGTGACCAATCCGCTCGACCACCTAGAGGGTCACAGAGCCCTTGTGATGCTGCAGGGGCATCCAACACCCTCATCTGTCGAGCTTTTCCTGTGACTCCCAGTAGAAGTGCGAAAGTTTAGTTTTCTAGCATTCTGCAAGAATCCACTTACTCCTCCAAGCAGCTGGGAAAGCAATTCGTTATGCACTTCAATAGCCGAAGGCCATAGTCGAAGAACAGTGATAGCTCCTTTTCTATTAGGCAAAAAGAAGGCGAGCTGTCAAGAGACCATATGGTGCATTTTAACGCGATCGCACTTAAAGTCCGAAACTTCAATGAGTCCGCTGCCACTTCAATGATGGAATGAAGACTCAAGGATGAGCGCCTGATTTTCTCCCTCAATAGAAACTCCTCAAAGGATTATGCCGACCTCTGAGCCCAAGCCAAAAAATATGCCTGGGCTGATGAAGGTAAAACCCATCATCGAGGAGAGGAAGGGAGGAAGAATGGCAATGAAAAATGGCCCTGCGATGATGATCGTGGAGCTTTGAAAGGAGGAGAAAATTGCCCCCAAAAATAGAGGGAGAAGAATCCTCTATGTCATTCCAATGACCACATCTTTCTCTCCACTTCACGTGCTTAGATCATCATAGAGATTGAAGATGAAACTTCACCTATCGACCTTGGAAGATTAAAGGGCCCATAAGTCAGAGAGATCGGGAATACCACCACACCCATCCCGACCACAACCATGTCACTGAGGAGTGTCATCAGTTGAAGGATAGGAATAGAGACCCTGTCTGATGAGGGCACCTTATCAAAATGAGAGCCCCACAAAGAATCCACATCAGACGACCATCGACGTGGAGGACAATCTCAACGACAACCTGATGGCTAGTGCTATAGATATGACCTCAATACCTACTAGCGGTAGGGTGTGCAGAAAGCATGGTGAATCAAGCAACAAGCTCTGAGGCTATCAATGTTCAGTGCTAAAGGATGCAAGAGGTTCAGTTATACGACTGTGAGCATCCTAGATGATGTCGGGATGAGGGAAAACCTTAATCATGGTGACCAGTCACATTAATAAATGGATCAAAGCCGAGTACCCCTCATGAGTCATCGGGGCAAGAGATCAGGATGGAGTGGCATCGTGCTGGTAGTGAGTGACTAATCACTACAGCACCCATGCTAAAGCCAATGCCTCTTGACCCAAAGATCCTGTAATTGAACGAGCTGAAGCATCCAAATCCATCAAACATGATAGGCGAACTCCGAATTGGGAAGTGCCATGTCAGCTGACGAAAGTAACCAAACCTGGAGCCTATACATCGATAACTTTTGGTAGCATCTGGCCTCCACAGACCTAGAACTCCAAAAGACTTCAACAACACTACCAGTAAGCGATGCAAGTTCTTATACCTTCATTATCAATAAGATTGTCCCCTCTATTGAAAAGCCCGATCGTAAGATTCAACAAAATAGAGCACAGTTATCAAAACAAATGCCGAAGACCTCTGAAGACCACACACAACTTCTTCTCTGCAGATAAATCAGATAAGAATCAAAGATAACTTCGGATCAATACTAGATGATGGCTCAAAAGAGCCTTTTATCGTAATATCGGGATGGCCACATGAGACACAAAAGAGAATGAATGAGCATTTTATTAAGAAAAAAGTTTTATTATAAGATAACTTCAACTGGACGAAGTCCGTTTCAGCAAAAGAAGAAGATTTACAAATGCAGCCACCATCCGAACCCAACACAGGATTGATGCGATGAAAGCTACGGAGCTTGATGATGCCAAGCTCATGGCCCTTGGAGATATGTTTGCCTTCATGATAAATCTCGAAGGAAGGTCGGAAGGCTACATCCATCGGAGAGGGTCGGACCACCCCCAGAAGGATCCAAGACCCTCCCATGGAGTAGCATCCTAGAACAGCCCCGACAGATGCCACCACCACTCAGCTAGTGGAGAGGTGAAAATTTTCAAAACCTCCCATGCCAAATGAAGATGCCACCTAGTGCGCTCCCCTCCAGTGTGCTCCTTTAAGGTGAACTTTGGCTACACAGAGGCCCAAGAAGGCTACATCCAGCTGGATCAAGTGACGAGGGGCTCAGGTAACCGGAGAGTCAGTGTCTTGGAGAGAAAATCAGATGGTTTCAACTTCGAGCACCAAAAGATTCCAATTTATAGAAGAATCACACCCCAGTGCCTCTAACTACCCCATTGGATATGGGATGCATGTCACTAGGAGAGAGGTCTCGAAAGCCATACCATCAGAGATCGAAGCGCCAACTATCCCTTTCAATTAATTGCCACTATCAAAAGGATGCCCGATCTTAAATGCCTGGAGGAATATAGTCTGCCAGTGCACAGCCTTCCAAAGAAGACCTATTTTCGACTAAGAACCCTGAAAGAAATAGGGGGAAGGTGTCCAACACATCCCCAAATAGGATAACGCATATTCGGGCCCTCACATGAATGCCAGCAACCAGATCAGCAAGTCAATAACTCGGAGACACCCCGACCTAGATGCAACGTCCTCTAAACATAGGTCGACGAGGTGCCAAAGATGGTGGGACACCCTAATCTGAGATGGAACTTAATTTCCATGGATGGAAATCTCAGAAGCAATCTAACAATAAATGATCAAGGTCAAAATAATCAAAAGAGATAGCTCGATGACAGCATAGTCGAAAAATCTACTTAGGGATTGCCTTGCAAATCTTTGTTGAGTAGATAATGACTTCCTAGAGACCTAACTATCCTAAAGGTCTACTCAACAATGGAGATCGGACATACCCCAAAGTCCACAACCTAGTGATTTCGCAATCACGTGGCATCGAAGGCTTCAACAAAAGATTGTGTCCTTGAGGAAGGGTGCAACCATGAAAGAGGTATGCATGATAAATAGGCATCAGATGAAAAAAAAAGAAGAGAAGAAGAAGAAAGAGAAAAGAGAAAAGGATGAAGATTCAATCCTCATACGAGGAGAATGCCTCCACTTCTTCGTTATTATTCTTCGGACGAACACGATGTAGGTCTAGCTGTGGCATCATATACTGCAGGCGGACCTTGCAGTTCTTGAAGCCTTATATAAAACCAATAGTGGAGGCATCGAAGAGCTCCCCCTTGAAGGCCTCTGAGGCCTTGCACTCTATGATGCAACAAAGCTGGGTCTCAGTGAAGGCCTCCATGGAGGTCCCCTAGCAGATCGCTGCCCCGAAGATGGAGGATCGCTCGCCCAGGACCCTCGGAGGAAATGGCATTCGGGAGTCAAGGGAAGGAAAACTATTTCTCGTGGATAACTAGGGTTGCATCTAAAATTTTTTTACAAATTTATATGAATAAGGATCAAATCCTTACCTGGATTACAGTAGAATTGAGGATCAAATCTCTAGAATCTGGATTCATCCTTCACGTAGGTCTGGAACTGTAGGCCCTCTACTTTGCATGGACGTCAGGCAATGCAGAAAAGTGAGATGACCTTTGATCAAATCACCTTTGCAATCCAACCAAAAGAAGAAGGAGAGGTGCTAGTGTGATGCCTCACACCAGCAAAGGGGACTCCCAAGGGAGGGCCCACGCCAAGAGATGAGGGGCGGCAAGGAAGAGGTGGCGCCAAGGAAGAAAGGGGATGCCTCAACCTCATGCCACTCTCTTTCTCTCTTCTCTCAATCTGATTTATGTTCTATGCATTCTATTGAGAATTATATTCTAAAATCAATCATATAATGATTGAGTTCATCCTTGTATATGAATTATTGATTGTTGAATAAAAATTATTTTAATATTTTTCATCATAAAGTAATATCTTCCTAGAACTCTTATGTTGTAATGAAGTCCTTGGAACTATGCTAGTATGCGATAAAGAAAAAATTTATCGTATAGTTCTTAAACATGTTCGCGATCAAATGATATGTCATTACAGGATGATGACATTGATCGAGTGGAGGTTGTTGTGTGCCATATGGATTGGTTGTCCTATTAACCAAGGAGTATGGTGACACTGGTATGATATACAGATGAGATGTAGAGGTACATCATCACTGAACAAGTGACTCACCTGCTGAGCATTCTACTGTCAAGAGTTGCTTGCGAAATATATGGGTATAAGTATCTTTCAGACCTGAGATCATCATATTAACTTGCAAGCAACTCACTGTGCTTTAGTGTCGGACTATCTGGATTTCTAATACAGTGACGGAAAGCCACTGGATACAGTCAAGTATTTATGAAGTCTGTGTGTAGATCCAGATAGGATTGACTCCTCCAAATTATTAGAGTTGATGTATCACTGTATTTCAATTTAGCAAAGTCTTGGCTAGGATAATCCATGAGATGAATTTGAAAGGTTGAAATACAATGCGGATGAAGCAATCTCGGTTGACAGTTAACCTGAGACCATCCTAGGATATTCAGGATCAAAAAGATGAATTATGTGGTGACTATGTGTATAAGTTTTAAAATATTTTTTTGTGATAATTCAACCTATTTGGACATCAGAAATCATTGCTAGATGGTGAAAGAAAGCGTGGTGGGTAATGTGCGTACATTTTTAAAAATTTTATAGCGGAACATACATAGATTAAATAATTTAATCTACAATGCATGCATAGATCAAATCTAAAATCACCATACAGGATCTATGATATGAACTAATATGCATGTATCCAAAACTGAAATCTAAAATTTAGCAAGTATAGATCATATCTATGTGTAATTAGATCATATCTAATTCATATTTAGATCACATATAAAAATTAATTGAGATCAAAATCTCATATTTGAGCATAGATAGTAGATCACCATATTCAAAATTTATAATAGTTGATTCTTCATAATGCTTGACAGCCGCACACGCATCTTGCCTCTACGGATATTCATATGAAGTTTTTGTGCTGATTGATCTCTTCAAGAGTGCTAGCTCGTGAAGACACCATCCTCTGGCTGATCTAAAAGGAACACGATGAAAATGAAGAATAAGGAGACCCTCTCCTTTTCTTTCTGGATCCATGCATCTGATATCTACAATAGAGATCAAGAGAAGAATCTTTTCTTCTCAATTTTTCACGCATATGAGAGAATCTTTCTCTCTTCCTTTCACACCCTTAAGAAGAATTTTTTTTCTCTAATTTTTTATGATAAAAATTAGATCTAATCTAATTTTTTATATTAAAAATTATAGAAGATCTTGAGCACTAAAAGAATCCAAAGAAGAGATCCAAGAGAAGAACCGTTCTTCTCTCTTCTTCTCTCTTTTTCTTTTTGATCTAGAACTCCAAGAAGCTCCAAACATCCAATCAAATTTTTCTAGCATCTCTTCTCTAAATTTTTATATTAAAAATTAGATCTAATCTAATTTTTATTTAAAAAAATAAAAAAAAATTAGGAGAAGAACTTCTTTTTCTTCAAGACTATGCATAAGAAAGAAGATGCATCTTCTTCCTTGATTTAGAACTCTAGAAAATCTCAAACGTCCAACCAGATTTTTTTGATATTTTTATTTTAAATATTTATATTAAAAATTAAATTTAATCTAATTTTTATCTTAAAAAAAATAAAAAAAAAATTTGAAAGAAGAACTCCTTCTTCTTCAAGGCTGTGCACAAGAAAGAAGACCCTTCTCTTCCTTGATCTTTCCTTCTTTAGGAAGAATTTTTCTTCTCTAATTTTCTACTGTATAACCACCAGAGAAGTCTCTTTTTGATACCCAAAAATCAGTAAGTAAAGCCTCATAAAAATCTCTAAGAAGAAGAGGAGAAAGAGGATGTTGGCGTGAGGGATGTTGGGGCGTCCAACTCTTGGACGCCCGTTCCTTATTTTTGGACGACAAGAAGAAGGGAGGGATGCCTCCTTTTCTTATGGGAGGAAGAGAGGAGAGGGGCATGAGGTTTCTTGGGCATGAGATCCTTTTTTTCATGGTGAAAAGATGTGGTGTGGGGAATAAATCACATGGGATGTTTTGGGTTTAGTCCTATTCCAAATTGGATTCAAGATCTTAGTCAAATTCTAACTAATTCTTGGATCAAATCCTAACTAATATAGGAATTAGTTATAACAAACTGACTAATTAGATCCTAGCCCAATTATTAGGCTCCAATTAAATTTATAATTAGTTAGATTAAAATCCCATTGATCCAGGGATTGATTCTTGATGGATATCAGAGAAACTATGTGATAATAGAGCTTGATCCAATCAAGCCTATTATCTAATAAGATTAGATCCAATCTAAGTCTATATAAAAATAATTGAATCATATTCATACAGTCCTGAGATCAATTGGAACAAGTCTTATTATTCAACAAGGATGCATCCAATCAATCCAAAGCCAATCTAATTAAATCTAATTCAATTAGATCTAATCCAATCTCCATTGCTCAATCAACTTGAGCCAATTAATAATTATATTATTAATTAATTATTTTTTAATTTATTAATTATTAATAAATAATTTATTATAACTTTTATATAGGATTAATCATCAATCAAGTTGATAATTAAATCCTTCAACGATTCATAATCGTCAATCAGCCATTTGATCAGACAGGTACTTCTATGTGTGTGATCCTATAAGTTCAAACCTAAGTCGGTAGCACAAGAATAATTTCTTTACTAATTGATGTAACCATCTAGCAATGGGATCCGACGTTCAGATAGGCCGAATGTATGTCCAGCAACACTCTAGAACCCATATGGATATAGTTACTGTATAATTTATCCCTTTGATACTCGATGCTCAAGGACGACTTTGGGTTAAACTGTCAACCCAAGATGAGAGATCCATATTGTGTCTCAACCTCAAAAATTTTGTGACTCCTCACTAGGACTATTTTGACCAAAATTTTGCTAAATTAAGACGTAATGATGCATCATCTTCAATTTTACTTGGAGCGATCAATCCTATTTTGACTCGCACTCAGACTTTACAAGTACTTGAGTGTGCCTAAAAATTTTTCATCATCGAATTAAAAATTTGGATAGTCCGGCATCAAAGCACAGTGAGTAGCTTCCAAGTCACTGAGGCAGTCTCAGATCAGAGAGATACTTATACCCATATCCCATCAGAGCAACCCTTGATAATAGGGTGCTCTGAAAGTGATCACGCTCAGTGAAATATACTCCTATAAATCATCCATATGCTATACCCATGTCACCACACATCTTGGTTAAGAGGATAGCCAACTAATATGGCACACAATGACCTATGCTCAATACAATTATTATCCTTGTAACAATTGTATCATTTGGTCATGAGCAGGATTTAAGAACCACATAATAAATTCTCTTTTATCATTTTGGTAGTAGTTCTAAGAACTTCATCATAACATATGAGTTCTATTTTGAAAGATATATTCTTTATGATGAATCTGTCAGATAATATTTATCATTTTATAATTCATTTACATACATGGAGTATAATCATCTACAACTTAGATGATTGACTTTAGGACATAATTCCTAATAACTTCCACTTGGACTAAAGTCAATCAGATTGGTATCAAATACCTATCTTTTATTTGTGATTATCGAACTCTTTAGATTCGATTGCTCTAGTCAATGGATCGATCAAGTTCTCCTTTCGATCGATCTTCCTAAGGTTGATTTTATTTCGATCTTATTGAATAAGGTGATTGTAATGTAGAAAGTATTTGGTTCTTAGATAGAACATCAATTCTTTAGCTTGAGCTATGGTTCCAGTATTGCTGTCGATACAGAAAGACTGGACCATCAATGGAGGGTGCCACTCTATGCTCGTTGATGAACTTCCATAATCAAATAACTTCTTTACCAGTATCAAATATCATAAAAAACTCCATATCGCAAATAAAACTGGTCACTGAATACTGCATGGAACCTTTCCAGCATGTCATTCTCCTTTTAGGATAAAAATATAACCTGATACAACTTTATCATTTCGATCTGATTAGAAACTGAAATCAGTATTCCACAGATTTTAAGTCAGATTCTTCATAAATGAGTCATTGATCCTTAGTATTTCATAAATACTTAAGGATGATTTTAATAACCTTTCAAACCTTTATGGAGAACAGAGATGACAACCAAACTTTTATTATCTGTGGTGTAGGGATGTCATTCTCGATTAAGAGAATTTCATCCAAATAATACAAAGAATATTTTTACAGAACTATCAGCCCATTTGTACATATAGGATTTTGTTTCATTTTCAATGAAACCATACGTTCAAAATGTATATTCCAACTCCGAGAAGTTTAATTTAATCCAAATGGATTTGAGGATTGCCGCAAAAAAAATATCTCGTCATAGTCAACACTATAACTTTGATGAAATCCTTTGGCAATCGGACAGAATTAATAGGTCTCTATCTTTCCATTTGCACCTCTTATCCATTTGAAATCCACTCATACCTTATGGGTCTTATCCCTTTAGGTGAATCAATGAATGTCTATACATCATCGATCTTGATGGAATTTATTTTAGATTTAATGACTCCAAGCCACTTCTTAAAGTTAGATCCCTGTACAGCATCCGTATGGAAGATCAAATCTCTTTTTTGAACTTAGAAATCAAAGTATCTGTTCGGCTAACACGGTACTCTATTGTATCTACTCAGAGATGCCTTTACATCGGACTCTAGATTTGATCTAATCAACTTCAGTTCTGTCGGTTTATGTCAAAGTCGGTTCCTCTACCTATCAAGCTTTACCAAGCTTACTCTTAACAGTATCAGTCCCTTCATTGAGGAACTTCTTTTTCAAAAAGAATGCCTTAAGATTCATGAACATCTCATATCCATTCGAAAGGTAAAAAAAATATCTCTAAAATAATATTTATCAGACCAAGATGCAAGCTAGTCGGTTTGTGAATATTTCACATAAGCTCGACACTCCAAACATCAAAGTAAGAGAGTATCGAATTACCCAAATCCATATCCTATATGAAGTTTTGGTGATCGATTTGCTCAGAATATTCTCAAATACATATCAAGTAGTCTCTGAAACATAACCTCAAACAGTTCAGCAAACCCCATAGTGGATCGAATCATGTTTAACAATGTTCAATTCCTCCTTTCAGACATCCTTTTGAAAGAGTAATATCCCAAGAGAAGTCGATTAAGAGAGAATCTATTTTTCTTCAAGATATGTCAAAACTTACTATAAAGATATTCACTTCATCAGTCAAACCGATGAATTCTAATACTCTTTGCAGTTTATTTTTCTACCTCATTATAGAATTGTTTGAATATTTCAATCGACTCGGATTTATGCTTCATAAGCAAGATGCACCTATATCAAGATAGATTGTCAGAGATTTAATGAAGTAGTAAAGTCTTTTTTTGGCACTAATATTCATGAGTGTAAATGCATCAATATGTACTAAACTCAGAACATCACTGGCTCATTCACCCTTTCCAATAAAAGATGACTCAGTCAACTATGCTAAAAGCAGGCTTTAGTGATATTATCTAATCTAGGGTGCTAGTCAGACGTGTACACTACACTAACAGACATGATACTAAGTTTATGCAATTTTCAATTATCCACTCATTATTGTAGTATCATTCACAATGATATTACAATAATCATACTTATTGACACCATCAATAAGATTGGACAATAGTGACAATCACTTAAAATGACATCTTCAGGATTGAGAACAAGCTTGATGATTCCCAATGTTAAGACTGAAATAGACTTTCATGTCTTGTACTCAGGACTCTCTTGCCATTTTTAAATCTTCTACTATCCTGAAGTCTTTTACAACTATTTGCAAATATGACTTATACTGTCGGTATCCTATATCCTGATACTAGGATTACCAATAGAGAATCTTCAAGGAGTTATCATATAACTATCTTGACCAGCAATCATTTGCTGATTTTTTTTTAAGCTTGTTTGAGTTAGTCTGAGACTTCTTGATCAATTTATCCAAAAACTATACTTAAGTTATGATACTGGCTATCAAAGTTAGGTCTGATAATATTTTTACTGTCTAACAGTGAAGAGAGCAATAATTTTTCAGCCATTTCTGAAGAGAATAATTGACCTATCAGTATATGAATTATTTAAGTCTAAAGACTTAGACTTTAGTCTATAGATTTTCTCATTATTTTATACGAATTGGTAGCCTCTATCTCTAATCTGAAAAATTACTTTAATTTCTTAGCAGGTGCTAGAATCCACACAGATTGCATTCAGGCCAAGTGTGGCTTGGCCAACCCTAGTGCATCTATGGATAGATTCATAACTAATTATTTTTTCAAATAATTTCTAGCAATCAGATTTTGCCCCAAGCATCCCTTCAGCAGGCGTGTGGCACATCCACTGAAAATCTTGATTAGGTCCAACCATTAACATGACAACATCAAGTATATCCAACAAAATGGATGTCCAGATCCGAGTGTGGCTTGACCAACTTGAGCATTGATCTGAAGGTGTAATAAGATGGTCATAAAATGGATGATAATTCTAATACGTAATAGACACCAGACATGTAATGCCTCCAATACCTATTTAGAATATTGGACTCATTATCACACACCTTAATGGGAGGCTATGATCTAGTTATCCCTATAACTAGCTCATTTTATAGACCTAATAATTTAAAAATTTTGATTAATTTATTTTATAAAATATTAGTCGATCTACAAATCATAAATCTTTTCACTAACTTCATTAAGTCATGAAAAGGACTAGTGACTAGTAGGTCCAACTGGCATGTCCTAGTTCCTCTCACTGACTTTACCAAGTCATGAGAAGTATTAGAGACAAGTCGGTCCAGGGCACCTAAATCAGTCGTATTGATTGACCTTAATGACATAGGTCAATTTGAGTCACTTAGTGATCTAATCAGCCTAATGACTTGGTTCAACCTTTAAGCCTCAATCAAGATCTATTTGGTCTAATCAAAGACATGAACTTGACCATCTACAACTATTATGTTTGATCTAGAGTATACTTGATCTAATCTAAATCAACTATTGGTTAGATTTGATCAACTACTCCTTTTAGCCCGTTAAGTCTTTGATTCTAATCTTAGGTCTAACCAAATTAAAAAGACCTGATTTGAGCTAATCCATGCCCCATGTTTTATGCAATATCATTAGATCTTTAATCATAATTATAGATCTAAAATATATTTTTAATTTTAATTAACTATAGCATTAACATGGATTAAAGTTATTAATTAAAATAATTTTAATTTTATAAAATAATTTTACATAAATTTTATGTAAAATTTTTGTAATTTGAAAACTAGATCGGCTCACTCCTGAACTGAGTTGGCTCACTTCAGTGGATCGACTAAGTCTGATATTCGATCGACTAATTGATCATGAACAGTAACCATTACTATTTGGCCTGAGACAACTAGGTCGAGTTAGTCAATACTGAATCGATTAAAGCAGGAGATTGGATTGATTCAGTTCAAAACTAGTCGGCTCAGTTGGTATGCTAATAGATATCACATAGTTTCAGATCTGAAAATTCTCGTATAAACTGAAATAAAATCAATCATAATAAACTTTAGATCATATCTAAATATTTTATGATTTTAAAATTATTTTTATGATTAAAATAATTTTAATCATATAGATTAGATATTTTACTTTTCATACAATTCATGCTTTGTATTATATACAACAAATCCTAGGGTTTCAACATCTAGGATTTTGCAGAAAAGTAAATTTTCTCCTTTCGCTTTCTTCTTCATGGGACCTCATAGTGGCACCCTTACATGCCATGAAGAGCACCCCATTGAATGGAAAGAGAGGGTCATATGACCCTACTTGCTTCTATGATTGGACGGTCTGGTGATTACCCAATCTGAGTACTTTGCTACTCAGAACATCTAATCTAATTTACATATTATATATGTAAAAATATAGATCTAATCTAAATTCTATTAGATCTAATTTTATATTAGATCATATCTAAAATCAGTTCATAATACATCTCATACATTTCTAAATCTAGATTTCAACTCTACATGTATATATGTTCATGTCATAATGAACCTTCACTCTGATACCATTTGAAGGAAAGTGTGGTGGTGAGATGCATATATTTTTAAAAATTTTATAGCAAAATATACATAGATTAAATAATTTAATCTATAATGTATGCATAGATCAAATCTAAAATCATCATATAGGATCTATGACATGAACTAATATGCATGTATTCAAAACTGAAATCTAAAATTTAGCAAGTATAGATTATATCTATATATAATTAGATCATATCTAATTCATATTTAGATCACATCTAAAAATTAATTGAGATCAAAATCTCATATCTGAGCATGGATAGTAGATCACCGCATTCAAAATTCATGGTAGTTGGTTCTTCATAATGCTTGGCAGCCGCACACGCATCCTACCTCTACGAGAATCCATACGAAGTCTTTGTGCTGATCGATCTCCTCGAGAGTGCTAGCTCGCAAAGACACTATCCTTTGGATGATCTAAAAGGAACATAATGAAGATGAATAATGAAGATGAAAAATAAAGAGTCCCTCTCTTTTTCTTCCTGAATTCATACATCTAATCTCTACAATAGAGATCAAGAGAAGAATCATTTCTTCTCAATTTTTCATGCATAAGAGAGACCTTTCTCTCTTCCTTTCACACCCTTAAGAAGAACTTTTCTTCTCTGATTTTTTATGATAAAAATTAGATCTAATCCAATTTTTTATATTAAAAATCATAAGAGATCTTGAGTCCTAAAAGAATCTAAAGAAGAGATCCAAGAAAAGAATCGTTCTTCTCTCTTCTTCTCCATTTTTCTCCTTGATCTAGAACTTCAGGAAGTCCCAAACATCCAATCAAATTTTTTTGACATCTCTCCTCTAAATTTTTATATTAAAAATCAGATCTAATTTAACTTTTATCTTAAAAAAATAAAAAAAATTTGAAAGAAGAACTCCTTCTTCAAGGCTGCGCACAAGAAAGAAGATCCATCTTCTTTCTTGATTTAGAACTCTAGAAAGTCCCAAACGTCCAACTAAATTTTTTTAATATTTCTTCTTAAAATTCTTATATTAAAAATTAAATTTAATCTATTTTTTTTATTTTAGAATAAAATAAAAAAAATTTGAAAGAAGGACTCCTTCTTCAAGGCGTGTATAAGAAAGAAGACCCTTCTTCTTCCTTGATCTAACTCTCTTTGAGAAAAATTTTTCTTCTCTAATTTCTGCTGTATAACCTATTGGGTTATGATAGTATAGTGAAAGGTATTTATTTCATAACTTTGCATAATGAAATTATAATTATCAAATCCTAAGTCAAGACCTCCTTGGTGTTTAACAATCATATATCTAAACATGCATGACACTACAGAAGATATAGAAGAATACCTGTATCGCTAAATCCAAAAAAATTTTAACAGAGCTTCCACTAGGTGTCCAAGCATTCACCCTCTAATGGTGATCTACACAGAGACTGGATCAAGACACAAGCTCCTTCAAGACTTTTCTTCACTAATTTGGGTAGCACAACACTCTTCTTGTGTTTTCTTGAACACCCTCCTCTCTTGGCTTATCTTTCTCTACCTTTCTTATCTCTTTGTCTTCCTTTACTATCTTCCTAAGCTCTTGTCCTAATTCAAACTTGCCCTTACTATATTTGAACTTATCCTAACAAGGGAAGGAAGAAAGAAATTGGACAAACTAGAGATGAATGTAAGAAAGAAGAGATAGACTTCTGAATACCAAAACACTGGAGACTCCACGCTATTTATAATTAGTGTGGAGATGCCTATCAATGGGTGTTATCCAATCCACATGCCCCAAATCAAATTTCAGAGGTCTTTCCACATCTTAAATAGAGGAAAAGTCATATCTGATAAGAGTCCTTCTGCAGGTGAAACTCTTTTATCAGATACGATGTTTTATTCTTCTTTCGCACACGCCCAATAAAAGATACGATAAGCATCTTTTCGTTAATCAGATTATTTTAAATTTTTACATGTAGAAACTCTTTCCTTAAATATATAAAAATCAAAAGATTATCTGATATAAGTGGTGTCTAAGAGACTTAAAGCAGGAGTCTACACGGTCTTTTATCGGTGTTTTCAAGAGTTGCGTAGCATCAATTTGTGGCGCCCTCCTTCTCCACCACATATCAACACCTCATGCCATCCAAGGTGTTGCCCAGCTATGCAACCCAAGAGGGGGGTGAATTAGGTTTCTAAAAATTTAAAACTTAGCTTACACCTTGTGAAGATAGTTTAGCAATAGCAAGATAAATAAGAAGAGGATAGTTGATTCAAGGCTAATGATTAAATGCAAGAATGCAAGAGAATAAAGAAGGTCTAAAAAGGAGAGTAATTAAACACGGTACAAACAAAGGATTTATAGTGGTTCGGTGCCAACCTTGCACCTACATCCACTCTCCAAGCTTCTACTTGAGAATTTCAATCCACTAACTTGTATTCAACTTGAATACACACGTCGGAACCTCCGACTCTAGCTATCCCAAGCTAGTCCACTTATTTTGGGTACAAGCAAATCCAATACAATTCATTCAAGGTTTGGATCAATCTTCCTATATTTTGGATCCCTTCCAAAACAAAAAAATAACTCAAAAGGAGTGTTACAGTTAATAGCACAGAAAATACAATAGAAGCTCCTTTAATGAGCGAATGAGATTTTAAATACACTTTACTCAAATAGAAGAACCCTCTTTCTGATTTTTTCAAGGTGGTTGGAGACTTGAATGAGCACTTGAAGAGTTGGTGAGCTTGAATTAAAAGCTTCTTGAATGCTTTGAGTGGGCTCTTGCTTAGGGCTGAAAAGTATGCTTGAAATCCTCTTTCAAAAATCCTCTTATGCTTGATTCCCACCTTTTTAGTCCCTTTTATATCTTTAAGGAATGGTGGAGTGCAATCTGGGCTGAAATAGAGCCGTTAGACCATATTAAATGAGCATTAAATATACTTAAAATGGGTTAAAAACTAATCGTTGTGGAACTTTTCCGTCACAGGGGTCGACTCGACTCATGGGTCGACTCATGGGGTCGACCTCTGTGGAAACAGAAAATAATAGTTCTGTAATTTTGGCCTAAAAAATAGGGGTCGACTCATGCCTGGGGGCGACCCATGGGGTCGACTCACAGACTGTGCTAGTCAGAGAATTCTACATGCCAATCAGCCCTTTTGTGCCATGAGTTGACTCATGGGGTCGACTCAATTTTCAAACATGAATATCTTTCAAATATACATCCAAAAACTATAAATTTTTTCTCTAATGGATCACAAATCTTTTGTTCTTGCTCTTGATGCTTTCAAATTATGATTTGATAAAATTATGATTTTGCCCCTGAACTGCAATAGATCTTTTTCAAATGAAAATCATTAGTAACACCTTCAAATACTTTGTAATCATCAAAATCAATCCAAGGAGCAACAATCTCTCCCTTTTTGATGATGATAAAATACTTGAGCAAAAGCATATATAAGACATTGAGCATGAATTTCAAATTTATGAAGATGCATCATTTAAGTATTATAGCCATGCATTGGAATGAAATGCATCATAGATAGTTTGAAGATAAATGTGAAATTTGCTACCAATTTGAAAATTGCTTATAAATGCATTTGCTTGGAAAGAAGGGCTGATGATTTTGATTCTTTGGCATATGACACATGTGCCCATTTGCTTATGTTGCTCATTTGCCTAACAATTTGCTTATTGCTCATCTGCTTAATAATTTGCTTATGCTCATTTGCTTAATAATTGAAATTTACTTATATTAAAAATTTACTTATATTGCTCATTTGATTCTCTACTCCCTTTTTGACAGCATCAATTGAGATTC
>NC_026001.2:75483307-75509031 GCF_000442705.2 Elaeis guineensis | reverse complement strand
TATAAAATACCCTCAGCCGAAGTTCTCAGCGGGATTGACCCTCGCGAGCCTCTTCCGACTTTCTACTGCTGTTGGTGAACTCCCATCGCTCTGCCCGGACTCCTATGGGAGCCGGGCCCCGTCCACGACTTCAACCGCAAGGAGGACTCCGCCCGAACTCCTACGGGAGCTGGGCTCCGTCCATGACTTCAACCGCAAGGAGGACTCCGCCCGGACTCCTACGGGAGCCGGGCTCCGTCCACGACTTCAACCGCAAGGAGGACTCCTCCCGGACTCCTACGGGAGCCGGGCTCTGTCGCCAACTTCAACTGCTGGTAAGCTCCGTCCGGACTCCTATGAAAGCCGGACTTCGCACCTGACTTTAATTGCAGGAAGACTCCGCCCGGACTCCTACGGGAGCCGGGCTCCGTCCACGACTTCAACTGCAAGGAGGACTCCGCCCGGACTCCTACGGGAGCCGGGCCCCGTCCACGACTTCAACCGCAAGGAGGACTCCGCCCGGACTCCGATGGGAGCCGTGCTCCATCCACGACTTCAATCGCAAGGAGGACTCCGCCCGGACTCCCACGGGAGCCGGACTCCATCGCCAACTTCAACTGCTGGTAAGCTCCGTCTGGACTCTTACGGGAGCCGGACTTCGCACCTGACTTTAATTGCAGGAAGACTCCGCCCGGACTCCTACGGGAGCCGGACTCCGTCCATGACTTCAACTGCAAGGAGGACTCCGCCCGAACTCCTACGGGAGCCGGGCCCCATCCATGACTTCAACCGCAAGGAGGACCCCGTCCGGACTCCTACGGGAGCCGAGCTCCATCCATGACTTCAACCGCAAGGAGGACCCCGCCCGGACTCCTACGGGAGCCGGGCTCCGTCCATGACTTCAACTGCAAGGAGGACTCCGCCCGGACTCCTACGGGAGTCGGGCTCCGTCGCCAACTTCAACTGCTGGTAAGCTCCGTCCGGACTCCTATGGGAGCCGGACTTCGCACCTGACTTTAATTGCAGGAAGACTCCGCCCGGACTCCTACGGGAGCCGGGCTCCGTCCACGACTTCAGCTGCAAGGAGGACTCCGCCCGGACTCCTACGGGAGCCGGACCCCATCCATGACTTCAACCGCAAGGAGGACTCTGTCCGGACTCCTACGGGAGCCGGGCTCCGTCCACGACTTCAACCGCAAGGAGAACTCCACCCGGACTCCTACGGGAGCTGGGCTCCGTCGCCAACTTCAACTGCTGGTAAGCTCCGTCCGGACTCCTACGGGAGCCGGACTTCGCACCTGACTTTAATTGCAGGAAGACTCTGCCCGAATTCCTGTGGGAGCCGGGCTCCGTCCACGACTCCGACCGCAAGGAGGACTCCGCCCGGACTCTTATGGGAGTCGGGCTCCGTCACCAACTTCAACTGCTGGTAAGCTCCGTCCGGACTCCTACGGGAGCTGGGCTCCACCCCCGGCTGTGACTGAAAAAAGACTCCATCCGAACTCCTGCGAAAGCTAGATTCTGATCTCCTCTTGGACAGATGGCTAACTACCTCTCTCCGCCAGACACTCCAGTCGGACTTCAGCCGGCAGACCTTCGCCCCCTGGCGCACTGCAGTAACAGCCGCGATTCTGCTCCATTCCCTGCGGCAGATTCCATGTGGCTCCATCACTCCACGACCCTGCTCCACCTCCTGCGATGGATTCCATGCAGCTCCATCACTCCTTGGTAGGCCATAGTAATGGCCACGATCCTGCTCCACTTCCTGTGATGGATACCGCACGATTCTTCTATCCTCTGGCACGTCGCGACAACGGACGCCTCTCCGCTTCTCGTGGCAGACTCCACGTGGCACGCCCCGGTAATAGCCACGGGTCCACCCCACTACTCTCCGCAACAAACTTTTTCTGACTATGGGCGGCCCACTGCCAGACGGTTACAGGCGTCACCATCAGTTTGTTGCCCCCTCCGCCTATAAAAGGAGAACCCCAGATACGTTATTCTATTAGCTCTCTTTTTACCTAGAAACTCTGCTAAAATTTCTATTCGAGCACTCCATTCTTGTTGAGGCAGAGAACTGACTTGAGCGTCGGAGGGTCTTGCCGGAGCAACCCCACCTCCGGTTTAGACTTCTTTTGCAGGTCCCGACGGCGACCGCAACTCCCTCGACTCCAGCTTCTCCGGTGCAAGCGGATTTTTGCACCAACAGGATTGGCGCTAGAGGAAGGGGCTGTGTCTTCGCAGTATCCTTGTTCTTAAAGGAGCGCACAACGGGACCGCCCCCAGGCATCTCTTCCGACGTCCCCCCTTCTTTCTCCACTTGGTCCTTGCTCGATGCCTCCCCGCAAGGCATCCACACGACGATCCACAGCCTCCGCGGTCAGATCTCAGGCTCCGGCCTCACCTCCTGTTTCCCAACCTCCTCCTCCTCCTCCGGCGACGGTGGTCGGTGCGGAGCAGTTTGATCTGCTGGCGCAGCAGGTCAGAGGCCTCACTGAAGCTGTGCAGGCTATGCAGCAGCAGCAGCAGCCGCAGGCATCAGTGCGCCTGGAAGGGGTGTCGTCGGAATGCCAGAATCCGACGGGGGGCAGGCCACTTGGGCCAGCCGTCCCGTCTTTCCTGGGAAAATGAACCCGAGGGTGGAGAGCCCTCAATCGGATCACGACTCCACCCCTGGAAGATCACTGCCCCCATTCTGCCAGAGGACCCTCGAGACTCGAAGTCGAGAGGATTTCTTAGACCGGAGACTCCAAGAGATGAACCGGCGGATCGAAGAACTCCGCCATGCTCCCCCCGCTTATGGTGAGGATATTTGCACTGACCCTCCCTTTTCTCAAATGATCATGCAGGAACCGATCCCGCCGAACTTCAAGCTCCCCCAGTTCGAAAGCTACGATGGGACTTCAGACCCGGTTGATCATCTGGAAGCCTTTCAGACGATGATGCTGCTTCATGGCGCTCCCGACGCCATCCTATACCGAGCCTTCCCATCCACCTTGAAGGGAGCAGCAAGAAATTGGTACTCGGCTCTGAAGTCGGGTACCATCTTTTCCTTCGATCAGATGAGCCACCAATTCGTGGCCCATTTTGTCAGTAGCCGGCGCCCCCGAAAGGGTTCAGAGTCCCTTATCAATATCAAGCAGAGGGAAGGGGGGTCCATTCGGGCCTACATCAACCGTTTCAACATCACGGCGCTGGAGGTCTGAAACTTGGACCAATCAGTCGCAATGGCCGCTCTGAAGGGCGGCCTTCAGAAGAATGACCTTTTGTTCTCCCTGGAGAAGAAGTACCTCAAAAATTTTGCTGATTTGTTGGCTCGGGCTGAAGGGTACGCCCGAGCGAAAGAAGCCTTCAAAATGAAGGATGAGGAGACCGCGAAAGAGCGGCAGGCGGGAGACTCGAGTAAGCCCGCAGTCGAAAAAAAGTCGAGAGAAGCTCGGCCGCGTTCTCGATCCCCTCCTGGGCACAAGCGTGCCCACACTCCGCCCCGGGTACGCAGGTAGAGGAGTCCGGATCACGGGGTTCGGCGGGGTTCTCCACCGGGAAGGTTCCGCAACTACGCCCCTCTCAATGCCTCGAAGATTCAGGTACTGATGGAGGTCAGGGAGCAGCTCCCTAGGCCAGAGAGGATGCGCACACACCCCGAGAAGTGCAACCCCAACAAGTTCTGTCTCTACCACTGCGACCACGGCCACGACACGGAGGAATGCATCCAGCTTCGAGATGAGATCGAGGAGCTCATCCGACGAGGTCGACTCGACAGGTTCATCCGACGTCGGCTTGAGGGTAGAGAAGATCGGCCAAGGGTCCTGCCGCAACCTGAACCACCAAGGAGGGAGGAGCAGCCCGGAGGTCGGCCTCCAATCGGGACCATCGACTCCATCACCGAGGGCCTCAAGGAGGAGCAGACCTTCCACAACCATGAACTTGGGAAACCTGTAAATGTGTCGCTTACGATTTGTCTTGAATCTAGATTCCTTTCGACTTTGCATGCTCCTCCCATTTGGCATGGATTTGTCACGACTGGGTATAACCCCTTCAAACAATTAAAACAAAGTTATGTTAGGAACGGGAGGAGAACCTCATCCTAACATAACTAAAATGAAAGTTCGATTATCTTGAGATCGGATTGGGGGAGAGGCCTTACAACGCCCTAATGTGCCCCCACAGCCATATCAGGAACAGGAGGAGAACTTCGTCCTGACATGAGCAAAGTCAAAGGCCCGATTCTTTTAGACCGGATGGGGAGAGAGGCCTTACAACGCCCTAATGTGCCCTCACAGCCATGTCAGGAACAGGAGGAGAACCTCATCCTGCATGAGCAAAGTCAAAGGCCCGGTTCTTTTAGACGGATGGGGGGAGAGGCCTTACAATACCCTAATGTGCCCCCACAGCCATGTCAGGAACAGGAGGAGAACCTCGTCCTGACATGAGCAAAGTCGAAGGCCCGATTCTCTTAGACCGGATGGGGGGAGAGGCCTTACAATGCCCTAATGTGCCCCCACAGCCATGTCAGGAACAGGAGGAGAACCTCGTCCTGACATGAGCAAAGTCGAAGGCCCGATTCTCTTAGACCGGATGGGGGAGAGGCCCTTGCAATGGCCCTTATGTGCCCCGTGACCCGTTGGGAACAGGAGGAGAACCTCGTCCTGACGTGATGAAACCCGGCCGCCCGACAAGATCGGATGAAGGGAAAAGGTCCCTCAGCGGCACCTTCACACTCCTATGCAACCCCACAAAAAGCGAGGGGAGGGCCCTCACTCTGAAAAGAGGAGAGAAATTAAAGAGGAAGAGCGACGAGCTACGTCGAAACAGATGAAGGACAAACCATACCAAAGACCTAAGGAACCTCATCTCAACAAAGACGGGAAGTTTCTACCAAACACCCCCGGCCTCTAAGAAGGCTCTCGACACAGGTCAAGAAGACAGCGATGTCTCGAAGTAATGCGGAGTTCGGACCATCAAGCTTGAGTCTACGGCCACAAACGATGAGGAAAGCAAACCAACGCATCGACGACTGGGCACCTCCAAACGATGTCAACATCGGGCAAGTCGAACGACAAGAGAAGTTCGGCGGACAACAATTTAATACCATATGCAGACGAGGTAACGCAAAATCTCCTTTTCATTCTATTTGCAAAATATACACCACGAAGCCCAGAAGGCCAAGGGAGGAAAAGCAAAACGACAAAAGCGAGACAAAACAACAAAAGGGAAAATGTATACATGAAAAGACAGAAGGCAAAAGAGCCCTAGGGAAGCTCTGCCCCTCCGACCTAGAATTATCTGCTCCACCCTCATCCAGGACTGCCTTAGATTCTCAATTTCTTCTTCTAGCTCTCTCCTTTTCAGCAGCGCATCCTGGAGCGCCCGACGAAGTCGCTGGCTCTCGGTCTCCACCTCTCGACGCCTCTTTCTCAGGACCTCAGATTCCGTCTCTGCGTCCATGACGGCCTACTGCTCGTATGCCAGCTGGACCTTCAATTGCTGCAGCTCAGCCATCCTTTGCCCAAAGGCAACAGAAAGCCCTTCGATGGTTCCTCTCAGGGACTGGAGTTCATTAGAATCTCGGCAGAAGTCAGCTGAGCCCTGTCAGCTAGCTGCCTCTGAAGACGAGCGACTTCGTCGGTCGCCACCCTGAGTCTCCCTTTAATTCCTCTACCTGCCTGTGCCAACGGCCCGATGCACGTCGTAGCTCACCTCGACGTCCTGAAGCTGCTGCTGAAGGTCGGAGACCTTCTTCGACCACTCTCGGTCGCCGTCGGCCCGAGCCAAGAGCCGGGACGAACTTCCTCCCAGCTGGCGATCTCTCCATCGCAGCCGACAGTTCCACCCTGAGAGGCCAATCTTGGCGCTTGAGTCCAAATTCGATCGCTGGCGCTCTTCTTGCATTCCTCAAGCTCCTTCGTGAAGTCCGCTTCCTCCGGCTATACTCCATGATCCCCTTCACGTGGAGATTCGAAAGCGGGTGGCCTTCGCGGTGGCTTCGGAATGACCTCTCTCAATCTGCGAAGCTCGCGTTCCATCTTCTTTGACTTTTTTGTCAAGTGAAGGACTTCCTTCTTCAGCCGTTGGATCGTCGACTTCAGCGGAATCCCCAGGGGCAGGGGAAGTACTTCTGCAGGCACTACCATCGGAAGGCAAAAGCGTCAAAACATGACTCATCACAGAAAGAAAAGCAGAGAAAAGAAGGAAGGAGGGAGAAGCCACCCATGACAAGAAATTCAACTTTATTGATTGGATGATTCTTGAAGACAAAAAGGAAAAGAAAAATTACGGTAAAATAAAAATACAAGGTCGGAGGTCTCAGACCTCAGGGGCAGAGTTGGAGAGCTGACGTCCCTGGAAGGGGGCTGCGATAGCGGTGGTAGCGGGGAGGGACCGGCCTCGTCTTCGGACTCCTCACCAGGAAGCTGAGGTCGAGCTCCGAAAATTTTTGGCCACCTTCTCTGGCAGAGCTCAACCCTTGATGAACGCCTCCTGGCCGAATTGGATATTCAGGTCCCTCATCTCGCGGAGGTCTTGAATTCTCTACCGCAAGGACCTGGCCTCCGAGACCAGGACTGGAATCTGCTCAGCCAAGTTGGCGACCTCGGCCTCCGCCTTTCTCGCTGACTCCTCCAAGGTCTGCTTCTCCTCCTCCCGGGCTTGTTCTCTCTTCCAGGGCCTCTTGGAGGGCGACTACTTTGGCTGCCTTTTCTTTAAGGCGGGCGACCTCGGCCCGGCAGCGCTCCTCCACCTGGATGGCATCCCTCCTCGCCCGATTTGTCGCCTCGATATTGATGAGGAGCTGGTGCCCAATCTGCAAGGGCGACAAGGGGTCAGAACAGGGGTCGAATAGCCGGTTAAATAGAGATTTGTTTACCTCGAGGAAGGACCCTAGGGAGTCCCAGACCGCTGCTCAGGATCGGCATGGTCGATCCTCTCGACGACCTCCGGCAGGATGCAGCCGTCGATTAACCGCCTGATCAAGTCCTGTCATTGAAGGGATTCTCTGGCTCCTCCTCGGAACAGAGGGACTCATCAGCGGTGGCTCGGCGGCTACTCACCCTGCGGGCCACCGACTTCCTTCTCTTCCCCCTCTCGGCTACGGGCGCCTCCATGGGGCGGACCCCCGAAGCGGGAGCCCCAGTCGGTGGACTCCTCGAAGAGGCCCGGGGGGCCGTAGGTTCGGCGTCCGAGGGAATGTCGATCGCTGGAGCCACCTGGACGGCACGGCCAAGCTCGACTCCTCCGCCTGGCCCTCTTTGCCGATCCGATGCCGCAGCACCCTTTCTTTTGTGGGCCTTAGGCCCCTGGCAAGTATCCGTGCTGCTTCGGCATCCATCCCTTAAAAAAAAAAAAAGAGAGAGAAAAGAAGAAGAGAAAGAGGAGAGAAATCAGAGATCAAAGAAAAAAAAAAGAAAAAAAAAAGAAAAGAAGAAAAAAAAAAAAAAAAGAAAAAGAAAAAAAAAGAGAGAAGAAAGAAGAAGGACAGAAGAAAAGAAGAGAAAGGAAAAGTTGAAGTACTCGTAGGATCCTGGGGCTCGGCCAATGTTGAACAGAAATTGCTCCCTCAGAAGATTGGGAAGGGAAGGAGCGGAATAGGCGAGAAGCTTCCGGGCAGCCTGGAGGTCATCCTCCCCCAGGCTGGGGGCTCGGCGGACAGAATCCCTCAGAGAACCCCAAGGGGCAGGCCCAGCCTCAGGGTCGGGCAGTGGACGAAGAGGTATTTTTCTTCCAATTATGGATTGAAGAAGGGGCACCTTTCAGCAACCCCTTCTTGTCGAACTGAGGAGAGAAGTACCACCAGTCCTTCGCCGAAGGATGACGCTTGAAGGTATAGAAGTGCCTAAACAGGGAGAGGGACGGTTGGACCTCGACTACGTGGCAAAGGGAGAGAAACCCTATCAAAAACCTAAAAGAATTCGGAGCAACAGAAGCCAAGGAGATGTCTAAAAAGCGGAAGAGGGCGACAACAAAGGACGGAAGCGGAAGCCGGAGTCCGGCACGGAATGCCTCCTGATACAGGCAAAAATGACTGGGTGGGGGAGTGCTGGCCCGGTCAGAGGGGCCAGGCAGCTCCAGATCGTACTCCGAAGGAACTCCATACTGAACCCTTATCAGAAGGAGTTCCTCCGGAGTTAGGGAACATGGAATGGCACCCGATGCAAAAATCAGGCAGAGCCCAACCCCAGACGCAGGTTCGTCTACAGAGCGAGGGACCTGGGGGTTTGAGGTGGAAGAACTCCCGGAACCGCTGGGAGCGGAAGAGCCGGACGACATTTCGAATAACTTCGAATGAGGACTCTAAAGATCTCAAAGAAGACGGACAGGATAAGGGGTGAGAGGTCACAGGAAACTAACTCGGAGGAATACAAAAAATAATGGCGAAGAAGAGGCCCCTAAGTGGCGGGAAGAAAGATGAAGGTGCTGGGACTAACCTAGATCGCTCTGAGGGATGCAGAGGGGCGAGGACAGGGACGACTTGAAGGGCGCCTATGGCCCGAGAAGACCCCAACAGAAACAGGGCTCTCGAAGGAAGGGCAGATACTGGTAGAACTCTAGGACGGAATAGGGCCCCTAAAGGTGGAAGGATGGGTTTAAATAGACCCTGAGATCCGGTGCCATAATGATCGCAAATCCCCCAGGCCAGCCCGCGCCCGACACGTGTCCCACTCCCCCGACAGGCGACTAAAAGCAGCTGACGGATTAGCAGGGCCATTATGGCATCATACCTGGGCCAGTGTACCGGCGAGAATTTTGAAGGATCCCTTCGTATCACCCCGATTCGAAAAGACTCCAGCACGCGCACATTTAATGCCAAAATATCTGGGGGCGGTCGTGAACAGGATTCGAGGAGACAACTTTGGCTATGCCAATCTCTCTGTACTTCCTTCATTCGAAATTCAAACTCGAAAGTAGGGGGACTGGTGTTGGGTATAAAATATCCACAGCCGAAGTTCTCAGCGGGATTGACCCTTGCGGGCTCTGTCCACGACGCCAAGGAAGACTCCGCCCGAACTTCTACGGGAGCCGGACTCCGTCCACGACGCCAAGGAAGACTCCGCCCAGGGAGTCGAGCTCCGTCCACGACTCCAAGGAGGACTCCGCCCGGACTCCTACGGAGCCGGGCTCCATCGCCAACTTCAACTGCCAGTAAGCCCCGTCCGGACTCCTACGGGAGTCGGACTTCGCACCTAACTTTAATTGCAGGAAGACTCCGCCCGGACTCCTACGGGAGCCGGGCTCCATCCACGACTCCAAGGGAGACTCCGCCCGGACTCCTACGGGAGCCGGGCTCCGTCCACGACTCCAAGGGAGACTCCGCCCGGACTCCTATGGGAGCCGGACTCCATCCACGAAGCCAAGGAAGACTCCGCCCGGACTCCTACGGGAGCCGGGCTCCGTCCACGACTCCAAGGGAGACTCCGCCTGGACTCTTACGGGAGCCGGGCTCCATCCACGAAGCCAAGGAAGACTCCGCCCAGACTCCTACGGGAGCCGGACTCCATCCATGATGCCAAGGAAGACTCCGCCCGGACTCCTACGGGAGCCGGGCTCCGTCCACAACGCCAAGGAAGACTCCGCCCGGACTCCTACGGGAGCCGGGCTCCATCCACGACTCCAAAGGGGACTCCGCCCGGACTCCTACGGGAGCCGGGCTCCACCCACGACTTCAACCGCAAGGAGGACTCCGCCCAGACTCCTACGGAGCCAGGCTCCGTCGCCAACTTCAACTGCCAGTAAGCCCCGTCCGGACTCCTACGGGAGCCGGACTTCGCACCTAACTTTAATTGCAGGAAGACTCTGCCCGGACTCCTACGGGAGCCGGGCTCCATCCATGACTCCGCCCGGACTCCTACGGGAGCCGGGCTCCGTCCACGAAGCCAAGGAAGACTCCGCCCGGACTCCTACGGGAGCCGGGCTCCGTCCACGACGCCAAGGAAGACTCCGCCGGACTCCTACGGGAGCCGGGCTCCATCCATGACTCCAAGGGAGACCCCACCCGGACTCCTACGGGAGCCGGGCTCCATCCACGACTCCAAGGGAGACTCTGCCCGGACTCCTACGGGAGCCGGGCTCCACCCACGACTTCGACCGCAAGGAGGACTCCGCCCGGACTCCTACGGGAGCCGGGCTCCATCGCCAACTTCAACTGCTGGTAAGCCCCGTCCGGACTCCTACGGGAGCCGGACATCGCACCTAACTTTAATTGCAGGAAGACTCCACCCAGACTCCTACGGGAGCCGGGCTCCGTCCATGACTCCAAGGGAGACTCCGTCCGGACTCCTACTGGAGTCGGGCTCCATCCACGAAGCCAAGGAAGACTCCGCCCGGACTCCTACGGGAGCCGGGCTCCGTCCACGACGCCAAGGAAGACTCCGCCCGGACTCCTACGGGAGCCAGACTCCGTCCACGACGCCAAGGAAGACTCTGCCCGGACTCCTACGGGAGCTGGGCTCCGTCCACGACGCCAAGGAAGACTCCGCCCGGACTCCTACGGGAGCCGGGCTCCATCCACGACTCCAAGGGAGACTCCGCTCGGACTCCTACGGGAGCCGTGCTCCGTCCACGACTCCAAGGGAGACTCCGCCCGGACTCCTACGGGAGCTGGGCTCCACCCACGACTTCAACCGCAAGGAGGACTCCGCCCGGACTCCTACGGGAGCCGGGCTCCGTCGCCAACTTCAACTGCCGGTATGCTCCATCCGGACTCCTACGGGAGCCAAACTTCGCACCTAACTACAGGAAGATTCCACCCGGACTCCTACGGGAGCCGGGCTTCATCCCCGGCTGTGACTAAAGGAAGATTCCGTCCGAACCCCTGCGAAAGCTGGATTCTGAGCTCCTCCTGCCAGACACTCCAGCCGGACTTCAGCCGACGGACCTCCGCCCCCTGGCGCACTGCCGTAACAGCCGCGATTCTGCTCCATTCCCTGCGGTAGATCCCACGCAGCTCCATCACTCCACGACTCTGCCCCACTCCCTGCGGCAGATCCCACGCGGCTCCAGTATTCCATGACCCTGCTCCACCTCCTGCGATGGATTCTGTGAGGCTCCATCTCTCCTTGGCAGGCCACAATAATGGCCACGGTCCTGCTCCACTTCCTACAACGGATACCGCGAGATTCTCCTATCCTCTGACAAGTTGCGACAACGGACGCCGCTCCACTTCTCGTGGTCGACTCCATGTGGCACGCCCCGATAATGGCCAAGGATCCACCCCACTACCCTCCGTAATAAATTCCTTCTGACTTTGGGCGGCCCACTACCAGACGGTTACAGGCGTCGCTATCAATTTGTTGCCCCCTCCGTCTATAAAAGGGGAACCCCAGATACGTTATTCTATAAGCTCTCATTTTTACCTAAAAACTCTGCTAAAATTTTCGTTCGAGCACTCCATTCTTGTTGAGGCAGAGAACTGACTTGAGCGTCGGAGGGTCTTGCCAGAGCAACCCCACCTCCGGTTTAGACTTCTTTTGCAGGTCCCGGCGGTGACCGCAACTCCCTCGACTCCAGCTTCTCTGGCGCAAGCGGATTTTTGCACTAACAGGTAGGTAAGATTTGGTAGCGAATTGAGGATAGTATCCTTATCTAACTGTTCATACAACAGAAAGTCAAGTTTGCTCAGGCATTCAAGCTGCTCAATTATGTACAGTACATGATTGGTGACTAAAGCTCCCTCTCACATACAGACATTGAATACTATGCAGGAGGTTTTGTGTCTCTCCACATCCTCAGGGATACCGAAGGACTCATTCAATATTTGAATGATTTCTTCAGGCTGCGCATCTTCGAATTTATGGTTAAGTTTGTCGTTCATAGTTGCCCTCATCACCCAACGCACAGTCATTCGATCATTGAACCACTTCACATAAGTATCTCTCGCGGCACGAGGAGCGTTGGCAGCAGGTTCTTCAGGTGCTTCATCCGTAAGGATGTACAGAATCCTCTTGTACTCCAAAATGATCTTCAACTTTCGATATCTGCTATCGAAGTTGGGTCCGGTGAGTTTATCGTTGTCCAACAGCGTATGGAGAGATAGTGTGTTGGCCATAACTGAAAGAAAAAATATAAGCCTGTTAGTATATGAATTACTTTTTAATCCCAAAGATATGGATTTTAGTCTAAAGGTTCTTCCACTATTTTTATGAATTGGTAGCCTCTACCTCCAACTTAAGGAATTATATTAATTTCTTAGCGGGTACTAGAATCCACACGAACTGCATTTGGGTCCGAGTGTGGCTCGACTAATCCTAGTGCATCCATGGGTAGGTTCATAACTAATTGTTTCTCCAAATAATTTTTAGCAATTAGGTTTTGCCCCAAGGGTCCCTTCAGCAGGCGTGTGGTGCCTCCATTAAAAATTTTGATTAGATCCAACCATTAATATGATAACACCAAGTGCATCCAATAAATGGATGTCCAGGCCTGAGTGTGGCTCCACCAATCTGAGCATTAATTTGAAGGTTTTTCATGATGGTCATATGATGGATGATAATTCTAATATGTAATAGACACCAGACGTGTGGCACCTTCAATGCCTATTTGGAATATTAGATTCATTATCACACATCTTAATGGGAGACTATGAACAAGTTATCCTATAATTGTATTATTTTATGGATCTAATAATTTAGAAGATTTGATTTCATTGATCTGAGAACAAGAGAAGAAGTTGACCTGCAAACTGTAAATCCTTCCACTAATTTCATCAAGTCATGTAGAGGATTATACATAAGCTGGTCTAAAGACATCTAAATCAGTCATACTGATTAACCTTGATGGCATGGGTCTGCTTGAATCGACTAGTGACCTAATCAAAATATAATCCACCATGTTGGCCAAGTAAGTGAGATAAGTGGGAGGGATGTGTCGTTAACTCACCGTAGATGCATCTAGATGAGTAGCTCCCAATTAAAAATTATTTGATCAAATCTGTCAAACTTATCTTAGATATTAACTGGTTGATTAGTTTTGATTTGGTCAACCAGAAACTCGAGCTCAACCATGGAGCCATGATCATAGTCCATTTATTAAGATCAAAAATATGGACTTGATCAAACTTTAACGATTGCAATTGATCTAGAAAAATTTTAATCTACTCTAATTCAACACTTGACTAGATTTAACAAATTTCTTTACATGGTCCATATGTGTTTCTAATCCTAGGTCTAACCCATTAGAAGGATCTGATTCATGCTAACCCTTTGTCCATCAATTTATATGGCATCTTAATGATCTTCAATTCTCAAATCTAGATCATTCAAATTTAATTCAAAATTAAGTATGTAAAATGTATGTTTTAGTCTGTACAACTATTCTACCAGAGTTTTAGGTGAAGCATACCATATATTTCAACTCATCAAAATAAATTTTTATAATATTTTAATAATTAAACATACATAGGTATGATCTAAACTTCATACATACATCTCATACATCATGATAACTTTTAGATCAATACCAATTACATCTTATGTAACATACTATTCAAATTCTAAAATAATTTTATATCTGAATTTATTTTATTATAATGAATCATAAATTACTTTAGGTCTAATCTAAACATATTTATGATTAAAATAATTCATAAAAATCTGTTCATTTTTTTTCTTCATGAAATTGAATCACAATGACTCTCCTACACATCATAAAAGAACTCATCAAATAGGCAAAAAAAAAATTAATCTCTTCGATCTCTTATAATCGGATGGTTTGATAATCTTATCAATCCGAGTACTAGGCTACTAAGATCTAAAATCTAATTTTATATGTCATGAAATCTAATTTCATATGTCATGAACAAAATAGTTTATGTCATGAGCATGCCTTTGATCTTATCAATCATGTTCTTCATATAATCTAATTAGATTTGATGTATCATATACATCGTATTAGATCTGAAATATATCTTATGCTAATTCTAAAATATCAATTTCAGATCTGATATCAAATAAAAAATTAATTAGATGTAAACATGAATACATAAGGATTAAATTTTTGATTAAATCGATTTTGGTGTAGTACTGAATTTTGTTAAAGTTCAGATCGAAATATCCATTAAAATGGATCCAATTCAAATCTGAAATAAATCTCACTTCATTTTTGAAATACCAATATTAAAATTTTATTAAAATAAATTTAAAATAGAGTTTAATTCACCTTGTTATTCTAATAAAAATTTAGCAACAACAAAAATTTTGTTATAACAAACTTATAACAACCTTAATCAACCATTGATTAGGTTCATCTAATCCAATCAAAATCAGATCAAAAATTTTATTTAAATAAATTTAATTTAAATTTAATATCTAATATAAAATTTTAATTATATATAATATGTAAATAATCTAAAAAATTTTAGTTATGCATCCATTTACCAAATCCTGACTCTGATACCAATTGAAGGGAAGAGAAACTGTTTCTCGTGGATAACCAGGGTTGCATCTAAATTTTTTTTACAAATCTATATGAATAAAGATTAAATTTTTATCTAAATTATGATAAAATTAGAGATCAAATCTTCATAATTTAGATTCAACCTTCACATAGGTCGGAACTGCAGGCCCTCTACTTTGCATGCACGCCAGGCAACGTAGAAAAATGAGATGACCTTTGATCAAATCATCTTTGCAATCCAACCAAAAGAGGGAGGAGAGGTGCTGGTGTGATGCCTCACACCAGCAAAGGGGACACCCAAGGGAGGGCCCATGCCAAGGGAAGAGGGGCAGCAAGGAAGAGGTGGCGCCAAGGAAGAAAGGGGGCGCCTCAAGCTCATGCCTCTCTCTCTTTTTTTTTCTCTCAATTTGATTTATTTTCTATGTATTCATAGGTAAAGATCTCTTTATTTATAGATAATATTTATGATCCAATAAGTATAGGACTCTTAATTTAAATATACTTTGAATTAGTCTATTACTTATGCAAGAAGGACTCCTACATGAGATAGGATAGGAACCATATAAGATGCCCATAATGCACATGTTCCCACACCCACATGGGATGCCCAAAATCAGCACCATATCAGGTGCTAGTTAGTCAAGGAGTGAGGAGAATCTCAATGTAGGTAGGACTCCAAATATCTTATGCAAAAAGGGTCCGATTCGAATTCAATTCGAAGCTAGTTCGAAATAATTTTGAAAAACTGTCAATCTCAAACTCTTTAGGACTTTAGAATCAAATCTAACTTAAAATTTTGAATTCAATTAAGGTTAATTAAATTAGATCTAATTTAAAATTAATTAGTACTTAAATCTAATCTTTATAGGCTTTATGAATCATAGATCATAAACTATTCATCCCCAAGATTGAACTTGAACCTCAAGTGTAGTGCTAGCTAGACATAGTCAACTCTTCAATCCTGTTAATCCATAATCAATTTTTAATCAAAATAATTTATATATTTAATCAAATCAAGTACTTCTAAATTAGACATATAAATATAGATCAATACTTTTTTACGGTATCTGACTTGTGTGCGTGACTCTATAGTTCAAACACTAAGTCGGTAACATAGGAATCATTTTTATACTAATCGAGATAATATCTATTAATGATTTTTGACATTCAAATAGGTTAAATTATCGCAAAAGAATATTTCAAATCTATGCATATGGTTACCACATGAATCATCTCTTTGATCCTGAATGCTCTAAGATGATCTCAGATTAACTGTCAATCGAGAGTATTCCATCCATATTGTATTTCAATCTTTCAAATCTATCTCATGGATTATTCTGATCAAGATTTTATTAAATTAAAATATAATGATACATCAGCTTCTATAATCTGGAGAGGTCAATTCCATCTTGATCCATACACAGACTTCGCAAGTACTTGACTGTACCAGTAGCCTTCCATCACTGCATTAGAAATCTAAAAAATCGACATCAAAGCACAGTGAGTTGCTTATAAGTCACTATAGTGATCTCAGATCTGAGAACATTTATGCCCATATGCTTTGCGAGCAGCTCTTGACAGTACAATACTCAGTAGGTGAGTCATCTATTCATGACGATGTACTCTTACATCTCACCTGTATGTCATATCAGTGTTATCACACTCCTTGGTTAAGAGGACAATCAATTCATATGCACACAATGATCTCCGCTCGATAAACGATATCATTCTGTAATGACGTATTATTTGGTTGCGAACATGTTTAAGAACTATATGATAAATCTTCTCTTTATCATTCACTAATATAGTTCTAAGGACTTCATCACAACACAATAGTTCTACAAGAAAGATATAACTTTATGATGAAAAATACTAAAATAATTTTTATTTATTTATCAATAATTCATATACAAAGAGAAACTCAATCGTCACACGATTGGTTTGAGGACACAATTTCCAACAGAGGGATGCTTGAAGGCTCAGGAAGGAGATCTTTGCTCTTTTGGGTGGAGGCTTCCCCCTCAGAAAAGCTACATTTTTCTTCGCTGCCTCCTTCATTGATCGCGGTGATAGCTCCATCATGACAAAGCACCAAAAGATGAGTGGAAGTCCCTTGGCGAATGCATCTGCTGTAAGAAAAGCAGCCTATATATATAGATTTTGAGCGACGTGCGCCCAGACAACCAACAATCAGGTTGCACCACACAGCCAGACCCGAAGTGCCAAACGTCGTGGCCATTAATTACACCCTCATCCATTCCAAATACTGAGGAATGACTCTTGAAATTCTTTGAAACTCACCTTAATCTGCCACGCGGTAGGCAGAGACAGGCCTGAAGTGACTTCCCTGTGTACTCCCTTGAAGAATCCCCTAATATTAATGGTGGATGGGGTTATGAAGTGCCCTACGAACAAATGTCCAAAAGGCCGATGAACAGATTCGTAGCTCGACTCCCTCGAGGTCCTTCTGATGTGCTGCCTCGAAGAATCCCCAAGCATTAATGGCAGATGGGGTTACGAATACCCTATGAACAAATGCCCAGAAGGCCCGATGAACAGATTCGCAGCCCGACTCCCTCCAAGATCTTGATCGGGGTGACATCAATTATTGGGGTTCTTGGAATGCATCCGAAGAAAATCTCAGCCTTCTCCGAAGATCAAGCCAAAAGTCTCTGAACCAACTGAAATCGGGTCGACACCACAGACCTCGAAGAGCCTTCGGTGGTGACTCATGTCAAAAACTCTTCAAAGAGGCCAACGATCCGAGAAAATATCAGGATTCTAGAAAAATTTCACAGAACCACATCGACATCCATCTGGCTGCCCCTCCAGGCCATTGGTGATTCAGAACTTAGAAGGACATCCATTGACTTTAGATTCACAGTCCAAAGATAAGAAAATCAAGACCTGATGGACCACACTTTGATATCAACGAATGTCCAAGTAGTTCGAACTCCTGCCATCGTGAACTTAACAGCATAATCTCCCACAACAGCTAACTCATCGAACACTAGCCTAATGTTGGATGAGGCCTGGTTGCTACAAGCTTCGCAGTCATCACCAAAGCGATAACCAAAGGCCACCAAAAAGGCCATATCAAGCACTGAACTATAGTCAGACCCAGGAGCACCCGACGATCACGAATATCAATTGAGGAGTTACTTCGGCAAAAATCTAGTATAAGTCACCTCCATCCAAATCATCGCATGATTTTCACCACCTCAGCACTGGTATGTAGTGTCCGACTACTTCTACTGCGTTAGTGGAACCTCATAATTATATTGAAGTTCACTCCGATGCATGACTTCAGAATCCAATAAAAGACTTACTTCCTAATACGAAATACTTCGCATTAGGAAGTGGGGGATAAACCATTATAGCATATTTGGTCCTCCGTCGATGTGTCTAATTTTTAAAGGCATGGCAGACGTGGCATCATGACTCGATAGTTCAAAGCATATGATCTAAGCAACCTCATGTAATATAAACAGTGTCACATATATCGATGCCTAATCGATAACCGCATAAGATCGGTAATGTAGTGATACCTACATCATCGGGCTTCCATCGATCCAATATTGCTTTCGCTTGGGCTCTCCCTATAAGCCGTCTCCCAGATTGGATGCTCTTAGGAGCACATAGTGAATGGATCTCGCTGGATCGGCATCCCACTGCATGGACCCACAATCCCTCCAGACATGGGTGACAAGTCCTATGAAAGCTTGCTGACACCCATTCTTCTTGTTCTGACAGTCACTACTCTGACTTCGATGGCATCCACCACTCTAGCAGGCTCTCTCCTGTAAATGGGGAGAGAAAGGAAAAAATAGAGATTCTTTTCTTCTTCTCAACTTGAGACTCTTGTTCTCATCATCTTCTCCTACTGTTCTCTCTCCTCAACTGCCATTGATTTAGCCATTGGAGGGTCTCCCGTTGGAGTTCCCCACCTTATTCTTCGACGGCTGGACTTTCTTTGCAGGTGCATGGGTCTGATCGGCTCCTGCTTGCCCCAACGATATGCGACCCTCAATCGGAGTTCCATCACTTCAACTTGGCGAGCGCCTTCTAGCTGTTTCTGTCGTATTGGCCCAACCGAAGAGGAGCAGCAACAGCTTCCTTCATATATCCAAAAAAAGAAGAAAAAAGTGGAAGAAACTTGAAAAGGCAAAAAATATGGAAGTCTTTATCAGACTACAATAGAGCACATTAGAGAAATTTGGTATATCGGTCTTAAATGTCTTAGATATATTCTTCCATAAGATTCTAGTTATAGACTATATTGAGCTAGCCGAAGAGATACGATGGCTGCGAAGGTATTTGATATTTTATAAACATTGTATCTCTTTGAAAATCAATATAATCGATAAAAAATTTAAGCTTTTTAACCAACTAAAATTTAGGAGATAAAAATTTAAATTTTCTAAAATAGAACTTTAATATAATCAAGCTCAACATCTAGCAAAAATTAGGTAACAACCAGATTACATTCTATGTAATTATGGTGGCCTGTGTGATGTTCCTTTCTTCTTCTTTTTTTTTTAATCCAAAATATGAGCTTTTGAGTTTATTTGTGGAATTTCTTATTAGCTAACATGGTATTTGATGTTTCTATGTGAAGAATAACAGCACATGCATCCCGTTTTCTAGTTCATCAGGCTAACTTGGTCCCCTCTGATCAGCCTGACTAAATTGCATTACATTGGGTCATGAAAGGCAGGGCCCCCGTGGGATCAGGATTTATTGGGTCACGTTGGCCCTAAACAATGGCCTAGCCCACATATTGTCGATCTTCATTTAATTACCTGTATCCTATACAACCAAGATCCTTTTATGGCATGGCCTGCATATTATAGAGCACTGTACATCTTTGGATAGCTACGATCAAAAGATGAACAACTATCAAACAACATATTTACGTATATATAATATTATTTATAAATTATTTTATTTAATAATTATTATCTCTTGATGGTGGTCATCTATGATTTCACAGCATTTTGTAGTGCAGCATGCTCACCGACCGTGCCATCTTATACCAATGATCTATCACGTTACTCTTTTTTTCCCACCTAATTCCGTTTCCAAAGTTTGCTTGAAATATGAATGCTGCCAAAATACATTCAATTCTGTGACAAACAGTGTCACATGCCACAAATCCTGGATCCAATTTGGAGCAATTATAAGTGGTCCTAGCTCAGCTAGGAAGCATGTGTTGATTCTATCTCTATCTTACCTCCAAAATATTAGCAAGCATCGAATATCATTAATCATTAAAAAAAAAATCTATCTAAAGGTTGGTAAGTGATAAGGACTTTACATTCCAAAGAAAAAGTAAGCAAGTATTTTTTAGTAATTAACTCATTAAAAATTAAAATATTTCATGTTAGATGTATCATGAAATTTTTTTTTAATAAATTTGGCTTACTATATGTGCTGTAGAAAAAATTAATGAAAAAATATCACGACAGCATACAATGATATAATAGATGATTAAATAGTGATGTGTTAAGATGATTATAAGATTAAACAGTGATATATTAAGATGATTATAAAATTTTAAAATTTAAAATATTAATATAATATTTTTTTTATTTATTTATAATATATACGATAGATTAAGCCTATTCAAAAATTTTTCATGCGCTACGGTGTGACATCTTCAGCCATGGAGATCCAGTGGAGCATGCTGACGCCATCGAAACGTCACCTATGAATCCATCCCATAACCTTTGCTTCAATACTTGTGCTTAGTTCAATGCACATGGTTGGTGAGCTCTTGTCCGCATCCTTGCGATCTCAAGTGGGATATTAGTGGACGTCCACCAACCCACCAACCTCTGACTCTGAAGTTTGAGGTGGGACCAAACGTTTTTCTAACTTAATTTGATCTTGGCCGTGCAATTAAACGGATTGCGACCCCACTGCTTTGTACAATATTTGCCTCAAGTTCCATGCATGTACTAAGATCCAGAGTCGCTCTCAGCGTTGGTGCAACAATTCCTGTGTCTACTTACCTTATGTTGACTTTAGTTCCACTCCAAACAACTAAGCAAAGTCATTTGGCCAGAGAATAATTTCATCCAAGTTGAGAAGGCACCAAGAAATAATTTCAAATAATGATAAATATTTTATTTTGTAATTCTCATGGATATATTTTATTCAATCATTTAATCCATCTGTTTCATCAAATATTATATCTTTTTCGGTAAAATATTTATTTTAGTAGAGTCATATCATTATCACACCTTGTATCATCTTTTATATATATTGACCGGGTATGATGATTAAAATTTGATATGCTACATGGGTTGGTGGTGCTAGTCATCACAATATGTGTTGCTCCCGCAATCACCAACTTTTATAAGAAAATGATATTTACTATTTTTAAAAACATGTTTTCATTAAATTAAAAATCACAGCCTAGTCTTTGGGGAGGTGAGACAACATTTATCATTAATCAGGTGTGGTACCTCGCTTCTTTATTCAGAGCAAAAGATTCTACAATTGCCCCTTTGAAAATTCCATAAATCGACCATAAGAACTCCAAGTATGGAAGTAAACTAAAACCAAACAGAAAGGTCACTCTCCTATGACCATGACTCAGAAGGGGAGTAGGTGTATTCTCACCCTCCAAATTCGGTGGGAGTCGAGAGAGTAGGCATTGTGGGGTCAATTATTTGACCACAGCAACCACGATAACAACGCACTCTAACCCCCCATTAGATTATTCTCCAACACCACCCACCGAAAAAGTAGGAAAATATTTGGGTGGACGTGAGAAGCAGGACATAGGTATGGTGGTAGCTCTACATAACGTCATGGCAACGTTACCTGGGTTGCCGCCACCAACCGTCGACGAAGGGTAGCATCCGGCTGGCCTCATACTACTGCTCTCTTGCCAGCTTCACCAACCCTACCACCGGCCCTAAAAGCCCATCTTTTTTTTTTTCTTGTGTTTTTTTTGAGCAACGCTTTGGAGCTTCTGTTAATTGTGCACAAACAATCTGCTCACCATTTGGCATGAGAAAATTAATAGGCATAGCTCATGAGATTTATTATTAGATACAAAATTGATTAACCATAGAGTTGCCAAATCAGTAGTAGTAAGTATTGCAACCTATCTCTGATGAGATGGTCGGACGAAAGCCGAGTTGCTGCGTTTAGATATTGAACGACAGGAAACCTGTAAAATCAGTCCTCTTACTGGAAGTTGTCCGGTCGGAGATTCTTCGATGCCTAAGTTAGTTGGAGAAAGAGAACAGCTAGAGAGCCAAAATGAGAGTCCAAAAGCTTATAATTAGGAAAAAATATTGCTTACCTAATCTCCCATAATTTACCGCTTTATATAAAGCTAGAAAAGTCATTACAATGTAATCCTCGTCCCTGACGTGGAGGTATGAAATTTAGTAGGCAGTTATTTTATTAACTGCTATTAAAGGTAAATAATGGACCGCTCGTGGGTGACTATTGCGCTCCACATTTGTGTGTAATTAATGTTCATGCCGAATAAGTGTCATTTGATCTCAGATAGTTGGTATGGCACTGTATAGTTCATCGGTCAAGTGCCGACTTATTGCTTGATCACAAATTGAACTAAGGCGGTCAAATACCGAATTTATGTCAAATAGTCGTTGATTGTATATCAGGCCAAGTTGATAGAATGTCGATTTGGTTAGGTTCTGTTGCTCTAAATGCCGACTAAGCTAAGTCCCGTCGATCTAAATCGGCTTGATTCGTAATACAGTACTTAGTCGACTGAATTTATAATCAAGTTGGTGCAGAGATGAGGAAGTCGGATAGTTTTCAGGTGCTTAATCGCACTTACTCAGTGGGGAAGAAAGATAGTCGGTCGGGCGACAAGGATCTATCCCAACACTTGCCTCCCAACTCCTGAGTCTGATTCAATAGCTTTAATTAGGCGATAGGAGTTAACTGTCGTATGAATCCAAGTTGCTTTCTCTGACGATCTTCCTTTATTGTCGCTCCAAAAACTGTGTCCAACCGTTTTGTCATTTTGTTGAGCGAGCCATCGTTTATTTATTTCGTAAGACGTGTGACGGCTCTGTCACATCGCAGATCGTATGGCAATAAATACTATAGATCGCTCGAGGTGATCTTCCATAATGATTGTGGAAGATCGGACGGTGAGACAATAATTTATCGAGCAGCCCGAGTCTTCCACATGTCAGATGGCTATTTGATCGATTTGTTGTCACGGGGATCTGGCTCATCTGGCACAATCTCAACGGTGGTGCATTGAAAAATTGAAAAGATCGTTGGCAAGGATTGCAACTACATGTCAAAATCTTCGAGGAGGTCATGATTTTCTCCTCGATCATAATGTCATGTGCATCTATAAACAGGGTCTCTTCCCTTCAATTTTTTTTCTGTTCCTAAAGCTTTTGTTTCCAGCCCAGAGTTTTTGCTTTCGCTTCTAGTAGAGTATAGGGTCCATCTCCCTAGGATGGTTTAGGGCTTTCTTCCTCCTTACCGGTTCCTTCATCATCGTCAGTCTCTCCTTCATCGTCGGTCCCTCCTTTATCATCATCGGTTGTCTCCTAAGGTTATACTTCTTCATTTCCTCTCTTTAGGTTTTTGCCTTGATTTTTCTACTTAGGGATGGCCTCCTCTAGTAAAAAGTTTGAAGACGAGAATATGGTGGGAGACTAGAATTCTCAGACTCCAATTGTTCAGAAGGAGATCGAGAATGTTCCTTGGGAGGATCTTGAAGATGCTTCTTCTCGACACGATCATCCCGATCCCGAAGAGTTGGATGAACAGTCAGCTTTCGAGAATCTTCCTGGATCTCTTTATGAGAGGTCCGAGTTATCCGATGCCAATATGGAATGGCTAAAGGATCACTACCACATCCCTAGTCGGTATCGGTTGATGGCCCTGATGAAGATGGTCGGGTTGTCTGCCCTCCAGATGGCTACATTGCCATCTATGAGAAGTTTTTTAGCTAGAAACTTTGAATTCTTTTTTTATCCCTTTTTTGCTAATATTTTTGACTTATATGAAGTAGTTCCTTTCCAACTCACCCCCAACTCTATTAGGATTCTTTCTTCTTTCATTGTTTTTTGCCATCTTCTTCACTTTGAGCCGCAAATTTTTCTTTTTCGCGCTCTTTTCATGCTAAAAATACATCCTTGGGAATGAGGGTGGTGGTTCTTTAGTCTCCAATACTGACGTCAATTCATACCAGGCTTCCTTCTTCCATCTACGAATGGAAGAATAAATTCCTTATGCAGCTGCCGACCACCTTTGGGGCTTTGATTGGGTTTGGACTACACCCAGTCTTTCCCCGAATAGAAATGAAGTAGTCTTAGAAGAAGATCGAAAATTGTATGACCGACTGCTTAGTGTCCAGGTTCCCCCATAATGGGAGCTCCTCGAGGAGTAATCATTGTATGATGCGGGATAAGCCCAACTAGTCACTTGGGTGGATTTTCTTCTGTAAATCTTTGAAGTTCTCTTTTTCTTATAGACTAACTCATCTTTTATTATTGTGTTGTAGGCATGAGGATCTTAGCCGAATCCCTCCGATGTGCTGTAAAAAAAAAAGATCAGGATCCAGGATCGATGGACCTTTTCGGGATTCGTCAAAGA
This sequence comes from Elaeis guineensis, assembly GCF_000442705.2. Classification (NCBI taxonomy): domain Eukaryota; kingdom Viridiplantae; phylum Streptophyta; class Magnoliopsida; order Arecales; family Arecaceae; genus Elaeis; species Elaeis guineensis. The sequence continues at coordinate 75,485,058 of NC_026001.2, read as the reverse complement.
AGCTGAGAGAAGGATCTCCTCTCGGGTATCGAGGAGTATACAGCCACCATCGTCACCCTGAGTTCCTCCACCAGAGCAGCCTTCTCCACCACCTCCTACCGTGGTTGTTCCGATTGATGATGACGTCGTCGTCATCAAAGCCCCGACCAAGCTCATCAGTGTGGTCCAAGCCCTACCGACTCAAGCCAAAATGGGTGGAGATCGAGGAACTGGTCAGGGAGATGCCAACAAGAGGAAAGCTCCGATGCCCCTACCTTCACCACCGACGATGGTCCTTTAGACTCTTCCAGAGAGGCCTTTGTCACCCTCGGTATGCACATTAAGGTAGCTGATCAAGCGCTTCGAGATTATCGACTCATTGGGGAGTTCATGAAAATGGTGATGCTACCCGTCGATTGAAAAGTGAGGAAAGTCCGCCCAGTCATGGAGATCATTTCGGGCTCTTATGCGTCACTGATGTCGGTAAGTCTTCAATCTTTTTTGCTTAGTGTTGAATCATTTTTCTTTTACCGGCTAACTGCATCTGTTGAGAAAGTAATTTAACAAATTTTTTTTTCTTTTATAGTTGGCTCACGATGCAACTTTCTTGTTTGAGAGGTTGACCGTCTTTGCACGGCTCAACATCCAGCTTGAAGACAAGGTCCAGATGTTCATGCTCGAGCTGAAGTCATCGAGGAACTTCTTCACGCCATCGAGGAGTGGGAGAAGAAGTACCAAGAGAAGGTTGCTTTACTGAAAGCCGAATTGGCATCTACCCCAGACAAGGCCGCCAACTTGGAGACCCAATAGAAGAAGGACAAGGAGGAGTCGGACAAGCTGAGGCCGACTTTCAGAAAAAGTCTGAGTCCACAAAAGTTGCCCTCAATGAGAGAAGGGCAAAAGGCTAGAGGCTGAAAAGTCTGCCCAAGAGCTGAAGGAAAAGTTATTGACAGCAAAAACTCGGACTCAGAAGGTAGCTTCTTGGGCACTGATTGAATTTCAGGAGTCTCAAGAATATGAGAATAAGCTTGCTGAAGGCTCCGCTAATGCCTACCGATTTGGATTTGAGGGCTGCAAGAAAGCCATTGACCAAAGGCAGCCCAAGTTGGACCTGAGCGGGCTGCAATCGGATAACCTCCCAGACAGGGAATGCTCTAGGAGCGATGAGGAAGTAGGTGACGTGGAGGAGCATCCTTTATCTTCTTAGATTCTTGTTTTGCCTTTTGCCTTGTATCTTTTTTATTCCTCACCTTTGTATTGAACTCCTTTTTGTAATAACATGATATTTTGCTTTTCAATTCCAACTTGTGTCTATTTAAACTTGTGCCTGTTTGTATGTCTTCCTTCTTTGCCTGTTTACTTGTCTTTCTATAAAATGACTAAGTAGAGTAGTCGATAAGACTAAGTAAGATAGTCGGTAGGAAGTTGCAAACCCATAATCGAGTAGATAGACTTAAAAAAAATTTTAAGTCAAGTAGTCGATTTTTGTAGAGCACTTCGTTGGATTCGATACGTAGTTGTAGATCATTCTGTTGAATAGTTGTCAGTTATTTTGGATCATTCGATTCTTAGTCAGTCGGATGCAAGCCGACTAACTACTCGACCGTCTGCTTTGGCCACGTGCATACCATAGCTTGTAGGCTTGCGATCCTTAGATCGTAGCTAGTACGCTTGCAGTTGTCGGACCTTACGGCTCATTCAATATAAATCTTTATTTTATTTTTTCGTTAATTGGATGTCAGTTGAATAACATTTCATCGGATATTAGCTAA